>NW_019385950.1:0-121296 GCF_000671375.1 Centruroides sculpturatus | reverse complement strand
GGGGGGAAATGGTCTTCACAATTTAAAATCGATCGAACACAGTGATATGCTCATATAAACGCGCGCCATCTATCGTAGGATAAATGTACTATGCCAGAAACCTTCGCGGGAGTGTATTAAAAAACTTTCCAAAGTTTCATGGCAATCGGATAAACGGTGTGGTAATGCGTGGAGGACATACAGACAGACACACAGACAGACATACATTTATTTTTATATATATAGATTGCATTCAAGGCTTCAATATTTAATTTTGACCACGGAATTCACGAGTGAAAATATTCTTTCTATGAAAGTTGTAATTCTGATAAAGGACTAATTTTATCAAATTTTTCAAATCTAGGAATTA
Organism: Centruroides sculpturatus; assembly: GCF_000671375.1. NCBI lineage: Eukaryota > Metazoa > Arthropoda > Arachnida > Scorpiones > Buthidae > Centruroides > Centruroides sculpturatus. Next base: position 120,947 of record NW_019385950.1, on the reverse strand, counting down.
TAGATCTTTTCGTCCATTTCATTAAGCATTTTGATTCATTTGTCAGCTACATTGATTTTTTTTTTTTTTTCATTTTTCAATTTCTTCAAGGGTTCAATAGGCGTTAATAAAGACAATAAAGAATTAATGGAACTGTCGAATTTTTCTGTTCCTCTTCCTATATGTTCCTTAACTTCATTAAACTATTCTGTGAACTATAATTTGTGCCGCATCTTCCTTAGTAGAATCCGTTCAAATGTATGACTTTTATCAACCTGAATAAGTATCTCCTAACAAATTACAATATACAAGACTTCTAATTTTCAAAAAACAGGGCTATATAATCGAACCCCCAATAACACCCACTTCTAAACGGCTATTGTTTCAGGATCGTTGAACAAAAATGTATAGTACAGTAAGACTCCGCTTAACACGGTGGGGATGCGTTTCTAGACAACAAAGCGCTAAGCTAAACAGCGTTAAACGAGGTCATTTTAACATAGAGTAAATAGGGATAGGGACCAAAATTCTACAAATTTTACTATAATTTAAGTTGTTTTTATATTAATTTGTATAATAATATATGTTAAATAACACATAAACATATGCACACACAGAAATGTAAAGTTTATTTTTTGTCCTGACTTTTCTGAAATTCTTGTTCTTTTGCAATAAAGTCGTGAAGTTTCATCCGTCGCTTTCTTCTTTCCTTAAGCAAATGTCGGTAGCAGAAGAAGTTTCATTTCCTAGTCCTGCTGTACCGATTAGATTGAGTTTAATCAACCTAACGATACAGCGATAGGCTCTTCTGGTTGAGAATGCTTGGATACCTTCAGTGATAACTTCTTCCACACTTAGTTCATGCAATTATCAGTTAATTTTTGCCAAGCGAAGTCGATATTTCCTATGGCATCCATGATGATATATTTTTTCCAAAATTGCACAAACAGATTTAAAGAAAGTACCCCTTTTCGCCATTTTTTAATCATTGGTTTGTGTTCACAAATAATCGTATTGTACACGAATCAATGAAATGCCGCGATAGTTTAAATCAGCGTAACTTTTGAACTTTTTTTTAGGCTTCGAGCAGATGGCCTTATATCGAATCAGCGTTAAGCGGGGTCTTAACTAAAGAACCTGAAAGCAACGACCATTCCCAACAACAGCCATTTTTCTGTTTCTGCAGTGGCCATTGTTCAGAGGTTTGGGTATATATATATATATATATGCCGTGTCCTTATCTAATTGGTCGATATCACTTATTATAAATATCCAGATTAGATCTTTTTAAACTATTATCATGGTTTAATGCTTTTAAATGTATTATTACAAAGTTTTAGTATCGCTAGATACTAAATGAATATATTTAAAAGATGTTATTATCTATGTTAAAGTAATGAATGTTTATAATATGCCTGAATATAGTTAAAATAGCCTACTCTTGTATGTAATTTATTTAAAATAAAAATTTATAATTAAACAAAATATTTACAATCTTTAACAAAATATCGATAAGTTTATCATGCGTAATACACGAAAACGTTTTTTATATTTGTTTAAAGTTGTCATTATTGGTATTATTTTACAAACTGTTGAATCAAATACAGCAGAAATTCTCAGACGTTTCGATATTTCAACTCTAACTGCATTAGCAACGCGTTATAACTTCATGGGCCCAGATAAATTTGAATTAGTGGACCTCGTGTACAGTATTGACTCACACACTTTTTTGGGGGGAAATATTTTCTTACAAAAGATTGTTTGGAGGCTCCCTGTTGGTGGGGGGCCAAGGCAATTGCCCTTTTTTGCCCATAGGATAACGTGCATACATCCCCTTTTTTGATACATGCCTCAATATCAAAAAAGGAAAGAGTTTAAGAATCGCTGCTTTACAGTAATTAACTTCTTTATTTTGATTCCTTATTTCTAAATTTTAAGTTTCCTTAATTATGAATTTCAAAGACAATGAATAAAAAAGCCATAATAATAAATCTATATTGACATCAATTCTAACAATCCCATATTCTATTATACTACTGTACAGTCATAATTGAGGATCGATTACATAAGTCGACTGATGTAATACTATTTATGAAATTAAAATGTATAAAAAGGCAGTTAAATTTACAAACATCTTCGTATAAAATAGCAACAATGAATGTGGGAGGTTCAAATTGATAAAATGGTTCCTGAATTGTATTTCTCGAAAAAATTGAAAATACTGTATGTATGTATTTCTTCTTGCATTAGTTGAAATAAATTTTCGAATGGCAGAGTATTTTAATATTTCCATCTTATTTGATGCTTAAGGATTAGAACAGATGCTGCCTCATTAAATTTGCTTTATAGAAAGTAAATTTTACTTTGTATGAACATTTATTTATTTGTTCTTTTTACTATTGAAGAGATGATAAATTATAGAAAAAATTTCTTTTGAAAAATTTGTACACTTTATATAAAAATATGCTTATATAACACGTCTCTAATTATAGTCGGGATCCATATTCAGGAAACTTTTTAAGTGAAATGAAATAGTATAGAAAAATAAATGAATTTTATGTAATGTAGTAGATACATGTTGAACGTAATCTAATGTTATCAATTAGCCAGCAGACACGCTGTTTTTGTTTTTATATCTTATATACATATTTGCCTTATTGTATAAACATATAATAGTAATAGATAATCTTAAAATTATTCTTAGGTGTGTACGTAAGACACGAAAGAACTTTGTCTACCGGTATTGATAAGGAATATCGAAAATTCCAGCCTCATGAAATGATTCTAATTTCAGTTGAGTGAGTAATAAATAGATAAATGGACTACTTCATTCAAATATAAAAACCTAGATAAAAAGTTAAAATAAGAAATATGTATTTGTAATTTTTGACTACTGCTAGAAAAAGCATGATCTAACACGTTGAGTTTGCTATAACTCCATCACATTGTATTAATTGCTTCGATGGAACAAGTTTGGATAAAATGAAGTAAATCGCATTGGCATTCAACGATGTTAATTTAATATGAAACGAAATCGTTTATTGATTGTCAGGCTTCGATTGATTGGTGGATAAGTTCGATGGTTTTATCCATCAATCAATCGATCTCCCGCACGTTGCCTTATTTTATCAATTCATTCAGTCTAGATTTCCTTTGTGTTTATTTTTTATTATAGGTTAAGGATCCTTTATCCGAAATGGATGGGACCGGAGGTGTTTTCATCTGATTTCATTTGATCTTTGTTGGTCTGATTTGACTTCTTTTACTGTGTCACTTATTTGGGAATTTTTATCAATTTTAGATGTGTTCACGTAGAGATGTTAATTGATCTGTTGGAAATAGCGCATATTTGTGTAGATTTTGAATGTGGTCTGGTAAACATAGGTTGAAAATTAGGATCGAATTACACTCGAAGAATATGAAACAATCATAGTTGTATGTTTACAGTATAGTACGTACAGTACTTCTCACGAAGTTTACCAGCCCTAAAAAAACGTTCTGTGGAGAACACTGAAATATTCCCAGTACTTCGTGGAATTTTCCATTAGTGGTGCGTCGTGTCGACACTCAAACTTTCATATTTTGGAAGTGTTTTGGTGTTTTGAAATTTTGGACGAGTGATTCACAACCTGCATCAGCAAGTCGACTATGATTAGTCGTCTCGTTGACAATAGATATCTTCCCGTCTACAATTTTCTATTAGCAACGTATGTGTTTAGTTAGCTTTTATATTGTGGTCAATATCCTGTACCCGTAAATGTATAAAGCATATACAGTAGACCCCTATAACACTGTAGATAATTCCGTATTATATGAATCCATGTTGTACGAGTCACTTAGATTTTACAAATACGTGTGCCGGGCTGTGAACGGCTCACGTATTTTTAAAATCTAAGTGACTCGTACAACATGGATTAATATAATACGGAATTATCTACAGTGTTATAGGGGGTCTACTGTAAACAAGTCGCTGTTAGATCAGGTAAAATAAATTTAGCAAAATGTGAGCATCATTATACTTACGTAGCAAAGCTTACAAGCGTACAGTTTATTCCATCTGACCTTTAACACACTTGTAAGACTTCCTATATATTTCTATTAACGCCAGTTGACCTACATCTTTATGGTCCTACATATAGACTGAAAATCTATATAATTACAGTATCGTATCACTTGAGACTGAAAAATGATTTTAAGTTTCTGAAAATGGATCCACATCATAAAAATTTGCATAAAATTTTTAAACAATTTAAACGACGACATCGAAAAGTATAGTTTTTTCATATACTCTAAACTATTGAATCACATTAATGGTATTATGTCAGAACAATGAAATTGCCAACTGGGAAAGGCTTCTTATTTTCATATTTTCGCATTATATAAATTTAGTTAAACGCCATCGTAATTTAAAGCGGATTTCAGTAACAAAGTTTCTCTCTTAGCTAAATGCTAAATAAAACGATGACATTTAACCATTATTTGAAGGCAATGGCAAACAAATGCACGCTTCATGATTCTGAGAATTATGAAGTACAAAATTAAACGAGATTTGTACTGACCAGAACTGCCGTTAAAATTAGAAAAGTGGTCGGGATTGGAATGGTGGTGGCTCCTTTATGTTTTTTATACTTATTCTTGCTTTTGTCTTTGTACTTTTTATCTTTATCTTTGTACTTGTTTTTATGTTTATCTTTATTCTTGATTTTCAAATCGATGTCTATGTCGATGTCGTCGTCGTCATCATCATCGTCATCATCTGTTATGACGAAAGCGTTCCGATCCCTGTAATCATTAGGTTCTTTGAAAAACATCACTATTCTTCCGTTTATTGGTTCCACCGGTCGAAAATTATTAACCAAATTATATCCGGAACTCTTTTTCAACTGTCGAAATCTTTCCAGCTTTGAAAATAAACGAAAATATGAAATTATCAGTTTTTAATTTGCTAAAAAAAAGTATCATTTTAAATACCTGACGTTCACTAATCGGCACTCTGTCTTTAAATACTGTCCAATGTACAGATTCGTGACACGGAGGCGAAGTCAGAGATCCCATATATCTATAATAATCCTTAGAAGTGGAGGGTAGAAGATTGATCAGATAAAATAAATTCGGAATTTCCGTCGAAGAATTTGCTTCGATAATTTTATGCATGCTGCGGAGAATAGGTCTTAATTTTATATTATCTACTGAAGAAATCTAAAGGAAAGTTTGAAACAATTTTGGACTTTTTGTTTGTACTCGTATTATAATATATTTAGAATATACAGCAAATAAATTTAATTATAACTTACTCTGAATAGTACCGATAAAACTGCCAAACCGTCCGGTTTAGTTGCAGCCTCTTCTGGTTCATATTGAGTGTTGTAATGGATCAACTGCATCTACGGCAGAGATGAAAGATTAGGTTAGCTTAATCATATCTGTTTCTATCGCTTAGATTAAAGAAACTTACTTCTAAAGGAGAATAACGACCGGAGAAAGCGTGCTCGGAACCGACTTCATTTGTGTGTCCCCAATGAAAGATGATTTTCAAAAATTTGTATACGCCTATTAAACCACCTCCTGTAAATCTCGGTAAACCTGTATCTTGTCGGATTTCTAATTGGACTAGAAATATAAAAGAAAACAATTATTTATTGTGACATGGTCACAATGCCTGACTGCAATTTTTATCGTATTTTTAATTTATTTAATTTAAAAATATATGCTCTCCACCTCAAATTAGTAGTGGCTTGCCCCTGTACATCATGCTTTTCCCGTTAGCAAGAGAGTCGTGCCGTCAACTATCTAACTCCTTTCGGGGGAAAATTTTTGAATTGGAATAATTATACTTATACAATATTATTACAATTATTACATTATTAAATTAAAATCTTTTCTTATTAATGAACTTAATAAGAAACGGTTTTATTTATGTATTATATCTAAGCTTGAGTCATGCATTTCTATAAATGATAGAGGCACTGACATTACTAGAAGTTCTATTTAAGAAAGCACAAATTACTGTATTAACAATGTATTGCCAATTTTAAACTGTAGTGAGAGCTTACATTGAAAGAATTAAAGATCTCAGAAATTTCGGACATTTATTACATGTTTATTATCTCTTCCTATGAATCTAAAATGAATGGTATTAAAGTAAAAACCAAATTCACGCTACAACGAAATGTAATGCTGATTGGTTACTTTAATCGAATATTCCGAAATACTTATTGAGCCAGTTCAGATATTTGAAAGACATATAAAGTTTATATAACTGTTTATAGAAGCATTAAATACTCATAGCTGCATTGAAATTCCTAAACGTGAGGAGCATAAGTATAAAACTGCATTAAGATCCAACCATCTTTTCTGATTCTTGGATCTTATAGTTTCAAGTTGCTGTCTCATGATCCATGATATTTTTTGACAAAAAGCCTGTAATAAAATCGATACATCGGATCATGTAAATGTTAATTTCGACCGTTAACAGCTGTGAAGTTTCGACATTTTTGTTTAGACTCTTAAAAATATGTTTAAAACTAGCTGTTGCCCGCGACTTCGCCCGCGGAGGTTTTGCAAGCAAACCCCATTTATATTCAGTATTTCAACAACCATAGTAATTGTTATATAACACCTACCGCCGAGAATGATGAGAATTGCCGAGAATCAAACAAACAATTTTCAATTTGATCAATTTTCTGGAACGTTTACAATCGTTCTATAATCGAACCGATACGCAATAACAAATTCGAATCTAAAAAGGTTCGAACATTTGGTTAAAAAATCGAAATATATAAAAATATTTATAACAATGTCTGAAATGTTATAATTTAATACACCTAAGTACTTAATGAAGACTAATCGTAACAAAAAATCGCGTGTGAAATAGTACAGTAGAAGCCATTCTTCCTGTTAAGCCTTAAATGCTCTCACTCTCCCCCCCGCTGGGGAATTTCGAAAAATCCCTTCTTAGTGTGCATTGCCATGGCGTACCCAACTAAAACGTTTAACATTTTTCGAATGGTGTGGGACGTCATAACACCATTTATATTTATTATTTCAACAACCATAGTTATGATGTAATTTATAACAATCCAAATGTATAAAATTATTGCGTTAAACATACCCCTTATTACTGAGAATCTTCTAATTCAATCGAATGTTTTCAATCTGACCAATTTTCTAGAACGTTTGCAATAATTCTATAATCGAACAAATATGCAGTAACAAATTCGAATTTTAAAACGGTTCGAACATTTAATTAAAAAATCGTAATATGTAAATATCGTACATTTGGAAATTAAGTTATTACCACCAGAAACAAAAAATCGCATTTAAAATAGAACAGTAGAAGCCGTTCTTCCGGTTAAGACTTAATCCTCCCCCTCTTTCCACCGCGGGGGAATTTCGAAAAATCCCTTCTTAGTGTGCATTACCATGTCATACCCTACTAAAACGCATATAAAAACAAAAAATCGCATCTAAATAGTACAGTAGAAGCCGTTCTTCCGGTTAAGACTTAATCCTCCCCCTCTTTCCACCGCGGGAGAATTTTGAAAAATCCCTTCTTAGTGTGCATTACCATGGCATACCCTACTAACACGCATATAAAAACAAAAAATTGCATCTAAAATAGTACAGTAGAAGCCGNCAAACTGCATTTGATTTTTTTAAATTTTAGTTTTCTCTATAAAAATCACTTGTTTTCTAAAGTCTCAGCTAAAGCATTTTATTCTCGAAGTTGTAACTGTAGACATGTTTGATTGTATATAACTTTCCATTTTAAATAATTCTAACAAATAAAAACTTCCTTGAAAAGAATGAATTGGAAAGAAATTGGATTGAATTAATGGGCGCATGCATTTTGGCCATCTGCCAAGTGAGGATGCCCCTCGTGTGGACTTTCAATGGAAATCTCTCTTATTTAAGTGTTAGACACGCGAAGAAACCCGGCAAACTCCCGGTGTTCGGCCCGTTTGTCGGGTTCGAACCCGCAAACCAATCACCGGTATTCGGGGGTTTTATTCACTCGGTCACTGGTGGGAACAATCCGAAAAGGATTAGGTTTTTGAGATGATCTCATTGATCATTTCTCCATATTTTAGTTTTTAAATTGTATTTTTTCATTTGTTTGTTTGTTAAAAATTGTTTTTATTCGTACGTAATGAACATATCGATCACACAGAACTTCAAGGACGAGTTGGATGGGAGAATTCGTAGTAGTAGAGCAGTGTTGTATCTATTTTTAGTCGTAAAGAGGTATTTTCTCTCCTGACAAGCATTTAAGCAATCAAATAGTGAAACTGATATTAATTAAATCTTATAATTTTGTTGTTTTTAAAAAGAAGAGATAATAAATAATACGAAAAGTGGAAGAAAAAACTAAAATCGAGTAAATTTGGTAAATAATTACTCACCCCTCGAAAGGAAGAGGAGGAAGAAAGCTATAAATAAGTCGAGCATCAGTCACGCATTTAATGTTATGAACCGCTAATTTAAAACCTGAACGAGAAGTGTGTTGCTGACATCGTCGACGAATCGAATGTATTTAGGTGTGGCGAGGGCATGACGTATGATACTTTGTGGAGATAAACACATGACGCCACTCTTCCTCGATCGATCGCGTAAACCAAAATAAAAGTTAATCCATTATTATTTAAATGTTCGTTGTAAAAGTAACTTACCATCTCAAACTCTGATATTTTAACACGCTTTCACGCCGGGAGCCAATAAATTCCGATAATCTATCGCTTTTAAAGTATAAAGATAAGCAACGGCGCATCTGTGTGACCACGACTGAAAGTAATTAAAGAGCTTTCTAAAAACAAAACTGGATTTCATTCTTTAAAAAATTTTTATAATCACCTAATGAATTTTATTGAATTCGCATTAAAATTTTTCATCCGTTCAACTCAGCCTCCCCGAGATTAAATCCTGAATGCGCCACTAAAGGGCCCACCAATGGCCGAACAGATAAGACCACTGAATACCGGTCGTGGGTTCGTGCCTGACCAACGGGTTGGCCACACTTTGGCAACGTTAAGTTCAATATTTATATTTTAATTTACGTAATTTATGGTGTTCGTTATTTTTCGAAATTGTCTTTATGATAACGTGTACAAACGCGCTTAATGTTTTTTCTTTAATATTTCAAACAATATTTATTACGGCGATTTTACTCGTTATTAACATTTACAATTTTTTTTATAAAACCCATTCCTACCCTCAAAATTAAGTCTTTTGCTATTTTATAATAGTTAAAAATATAACAAGTTTTTAAAACAAAATATTATAATAGATGGCGCCACCAATGTTTCCGGGAAAGTTAAGCAACTCGTTGCTGGACTTTCTTAAGAAAAAGTAGACATTCACCAAATTAAAATGATTCAACAGAGGACGCGATTACTATCGAGGTTACTGCCCACGTTTTCGCTTTGAAAACGTCGGCCGCTACCTCGCCACTGTTTTTAGACAGTACAGTATATCGAATGATCTAACGAGATTCCAGATTCCAACCCGCTTCAATTTTGGATCAACAACGGTAGATAAATTGTTTTCGGATTATCGAAATAAGGATATCACAAATGTGGCTGTAATTTGTTATTCCTCTTGTCATCTCCGAGAGATTCTTCTGGACAGCCAGACATATTATATTTCTCGGCTTCTTTTCTCAGAGATAAACTATTTAATATTTCTTTAAAAAATAATTTATTAATTGAAGTATAGTTTGTTTGTTTATTAAATAATCAGTTTTTATTTCGTGTCCAGTTTACATTAATAGGTTAGCAATTGATATCTATGGCTTTAAAATCTTTCAAAACGCCATCTGGGATATAAATTTAAGATGGTCGATTAAATATATTTATAAAAGTATTTAATAAGTTTTAAATTTATCTAATAATACATTTTATTTTAAATGAAATATATTTATTCACTTTCTACATTAAATTCTCAATAATAATTGTTCTTAATCTCGTTGAATTAAACCTAAATTTATTTAAAATTTTCAAAAGTTAATTTGTTAAAGTAATTACTACTATAGAATTCCTTCCGCTTTTATTACATAATTTAAAAATTAATAAATTTTTACGAGAAAATATACAATTTTTAATGATTATAAATCATAGTTAATAATCCGATCACGTGATCACTTTAGGTTTTTTTTATTACAAACAAAATGGCCGCTTTTGTAACTTATTTCTTAATTAATTTAATAATAAGTAATACATTATAATTGATTCTCTTTTATCAAAATGAAATATTAATGTTTTATTACTTCTAATTTTTAATGCTTTTCTTGCAAATACAGGTATTGAATTAGAAGCTGTACAAGACAATTGGTCTTATGAAGGCCTAACAGGTACTATACAGTACTGTATATTTTCACTTGTAATTCTAATTATTGGAAATTGCTTTAATTTCCAATATTTAGAATGACAAAAATGTTTTCTTTTCGTTTTCCTGTAGCCACATCATTATGTCTAGGATTGCCACGTGATATTTAAGGGCTCTTGATCGATTTTACACGCACACGAATAAGGATAAAAGGCTTAATTTTGAGGGTACAGATGAATTTTTTTTTATTTTTAATTTTCAAATGCAAGTAACGAGTAAACTTTTCGTTGCCTACTCTGGATATGACAAATGACTGCCCCTCTATCTCCCCATTCCCTTAACTTTTAATTATCAAAATTTAATAGCATAAACGTAGAATACATAGAAATAAACCTGCCAAGTTTCAAAATTTTTGGTTTATGTAATACCGAGTTACAATGCAAAATAGACGCGGGCACAGAATTTTGTAGGGATTTTTTACGTGTTTTTGGGTTAACAAATGTTCTTAATAAAATCTGTTATATTAATATATATATATATAGATTGAATAAGAGTATACGGTATCGCTCTTTCTCTCGTGTTACGTTCAAATGTTCATGAAACACTGATAATGTGTTCTAACAATATAGGTCCAAAACACTGGAAGAAATATTATCCTGCTTGTGGAAGAGGAGATCAATCACCTATTGATATTTTTAAAAAAGGTATAAAAACAATACTTAGAAGAAAAACTTCACCATTAACTTATAACCATTACGAAAACTACGTGACTCATGGAATTATGAAAAATGTTGGTTCTACTGGTAAGCATCCTTTTAAATAATTCTTATTGTACGCTTATAAAATATACATTTATAATAAACAATAATTATAAGAAAATTTCTCATATAATAAATTTTAATTGTCGCATAGTAACATTGCATATTAAAGATATCAAGCCATCAATTACCTTCGAAACCCATTTTAAGGTAACATTTAATTTCGAAGAAATAAGATTTCATTGGGGAGATACAAACAGTAAAGGTACAGAACATGTCTTTGATGGAGAACATTTTGCTTTAGAGGTATTCCAAAAAAATAACTAAATTAGAAAACACAGTAGTAATTAATGAGAAAAAATTTATTTTCTATAATTCTTTATTATTCAGATGCAATTAATTCATTACGACAACAGATTTGAAAGTTATGATGTAGCTAAAGTGAATGGATCCAATATCGCTATTCTTGCAGTATTATATGAGGTGGTTTCTTCTGTTTTTTTAAATTCATATATACTGTTTTTTATTTACGAATTCGTTACTTATCAATTAAGGCTTCCACTAAAGAAAATAAACATCTAACTTCTATTATCGAAACATTAGACGAGATTACGTATGTTAATCAAGAAGCTAGATTAAAGTATGCCATGAAATTACGCGATATGCTACCCTCCTCTCTCGATTTTATTAGATACGACGGTAGCTTGACAATACCTCCTTGTACGTCGGGAGTATCCTGGTGGATTTATCGAGATTTGCATCATATAAGCGACTTTCAGGTACCTTACGTTAACTAAAAAAATAGATATTTGTAATGCTGTGCAAATTAACTGAAGCCATTTTTCGTGAATAGTTTTTGTATAATAATAATAATAGGAAATATATTTATTACTAAAAAATAATATTAGATGATAATAATTATAATATACTCAGTAGACTCTTGATATAGCGAACAATTTTGTTGTCCAAATTATTCTTTATGTATATAGTGAACTCTCATACAGTGAATAATGTAGTTTAGTCTTTTGCTAGTTCATTGTACCGAGAATTAAAGTAAGTATAACGCTGCTACTTTTGTGGAATTTTTTTGTTGCGTGCTATTTGCTGGATTCGTTTTGAGAAGCTGCGGACTTTCAGAAGAGAGAAATATCAGATATGTTTTTCTTCGCTTATTAACTTCCGAACGACTTTAGTACACTTATGAGACTTTTCGGAGCTCGGTGCTGATAATCTCCCCAACAGTCTAAAATATCATATTTAATCTCTATTTTATTTCGTGATTTTTTTTCCTTTTATCTTTCAAATTAAAAGAAAATTCTAAGTCGAATATTAGAAGTGATTTGGAATACTGTTTTTAAACATCTTACTTAAAAACATACGGTCGTACTCACAACTAACGAGTAAGAATTAACTTTTTAGTGATGAACTTTTAACTTTAACTGTCGATTCTTCGTTGTGAATGCGGCCGATTGTTTCATTGGATTTTACGATAACAAATAAGGGAATATGGGGCAAGAGTACGTGGTTTTTAGATTTTGAATTAATGCACTCACATTTATCAGTATTCTTAAACTCTCTACAAAACAATACTACACACATTTGGCTTTTATGGGTGTTTTATTTATCTAATTACTGTAGTATGTATATGAGACATACACAAAAACAGTAATTATTATAACCTTTTTTTTTTGTGTACTCTTTCTTCAATAGCGGGATAAGAGTACGCATTAGAAAGGGTACCCATGTGATTGTATTATTATATCTTATATTTTTATATTAACAAAGATTACATACTCCTGATTCTTCATAGCCAGTACATTCTTCATGCCACCATTCTTTACATTTTATCCATTTTTCTGATGGTAGTTCTTCATATTTTTGATTGCAAATATGACTTTAACAGTTTTTGCTTTTTTTCAGAAATTACGTTTGGGAATTTGCCGGGTACTGCGCTGATTCCAGTTCCATCCATGTTAAATATTTTTGTGGGTCCAAATGTTATGTTTTATAGCCTATAGTTCTTGCAGCAAATTGTAAAATTTTGCAACTTGGGGGTAATTGAAACCCATTGCTTGAACAACACTTGTAGGTTCAGGTTGGCGAAAGGATAAAGAAGGTCCATTAAATTTCTCTGCAGTATTGAGAAAGTTCCTTGAGTTGCTCTTGGTTAAAATTTGCTTAAATCTCCAAAGATATGCTGGAATGCAGTTAGGATACTGTAGTCAAATGGGCCAAGTATATTTCCATGTAAGGGGCATATTTCTATTTAAATTCAATTTGTTGATCTTAATTAAATAAGATCATCAAACATCCCCTAACATTCCCTTACAGCAGCAATCGGCTAATAATTATATGGATTTTATAAAACAGCCTACTTCGTGCATTCGTGTCCTTTAAGACACGTTTACAATGGCCTTTAGCCAACTGATAATGCCAACAAAATGAAAAAGTTAATTATAAATAGTAATAAGTATGTTTTATATACAGAAAACTAATAAAAAAAATAGGTAAATTAGTTTAAAGATTAAGAAATTTTTTACTAATAGAAGCTGTTACGAGTAGGAATATAGTTTAGTGTAATGAACATGATTTAGAAATTTTAGTGTTAAAAATAATAATAAAGAACTGTTTGGATTAATTTGCACAGCTGTTAATATAAAAATAGGTTTCGAAATTGTGCATAAAATTAGTTTTTATCTTACAGATTAGTAAATTTCGAAAATTATCAATGACGAAATTTAACCTTTCTACAAATGCTTGGGGTAATATCAGACCATTAACTGGAAGGTTTCTAAGAAAAGTCGAGGTTTATTCCACCAGCAGTTTTAACTATCCAATGATTATTCTTCATGTTTTAATATCATCGAACTTATTCATTTTTTATTCAAATGTTTCATAACTTTATTATTTGAACTTGATAATGTTTTTAATACATTTATTCATTCAACTAGAAATTACATCTTTTTATTTATTTATAATTGAATACTTTCAAGATTTTATTATTTAATCCGTAAATTTCGTTTCTGATAGCGATCTTTTGTTGTTATAAAATGCAAATTGGAAACGTATTGTAAACGTATTTCATATTTAATTAATACAACAGTTACATTAATTGTACAAGATATGTAATAAAATTCAGTTTGTATTAAATTACATGTAAAGTTTTTAAAAAATCTCAATTTTATTTTAACTATCAGATGTACTGTACATAAAAATTTCCGTTCTTTGTTTACTCTGTTTAAAGCTTAATAACTCCTGTGCTTTTTGTCGAAAATTTCTGAAATTCTGCAGACAGGTTTTCTATTTATTACGGGGATTGATGCTATTAAATTTAGGTTGGTTAAAGAAAGAGGGAATGGGGAGATTTAATTCAATTTTTTTAATTCAGAAATTCTAGAATGTGTTCAAGACAGAATCAAAATTCATAATTTTTATTTTCATTTTCTTTCGCTTAAAACTTAAAATTATAATTTTGACACATTCTCGCTTCTGAGAATTTAAATTTTGCCTTTCTTTTATTTAAAAAAAGTGGAAAAAATATGTATTTCGATTATGATGGCGATAAATAATGGATTTTCTTCAAAGTATTCAATGTTTTATCACTCGAAGCACAGCAGAATATAATATAATGTAATAATTATATACATGTTTTTTGCTTGCAGCAGAGATCATTTTCTTTTATTTTAATATAATAAAGGAAATTTAGATAATTACAATTGCCAAACTGAATATATAAATATGAAATAAACCATAGATAAATATTTTATATCAATATAATATTAGTATTTACAAATACGCTGCGAAAATACAAATAAAAATATGAAAAGTGTAGTTGTTATATTTAAAAGAAGTTTTTAAATAATAATTTATCGAACAAAAATAATTTTAGTATGAAAAATTCGTGTTTATGTGATTTCAATAGTCCTATGTCGACTTACTTATACGAAGAGAAATTTTGGTTTACGTCATTTTCCACGTACTGCTTTTGTACTTTTATGCATAATATGCATAAGAAATTACAGTAGACTGTGTGTTTTTCATGCCAAATTAAATAATAGCCAATGTTTTCACCCTCCTTGCAAAGTATAAAGAATAACACTAACAATAGAAAGACTATTTTAAATTTCTAGAAATTATTCTCTTTATTTACTTGTATGTAATAATTTAAGGAATTAACATTAGGAATTTTTAAAAACTTTTCAATTAAAACATTACTTTCCAGTGGCATGAGCCTATGCTCATGCCACTGGAAAGTAATGTTTTAAATACATTTTAAGTAACTTCACTTATGTAATTTATGAAAATTATTACTTAATAACACAGAATAACGAATTATTGGGCTTTATTAACGAATTATTCATAATCTTGTTTTCATACTTTTTCTAATTCATGCACTGGTGATAATGAAAAGAACTGCATCTATTTACAGTTATTGAAGCAAGCTATTCAAAATTACGTGCTCATGGACAAAATATTAAGTAGTTGAAAATGTAATAAAACTCATTCACTGATATTTTCAACATGATTTATTTCAATATATAATGCGTAGAAATGGTTGTCGATTGAACGTTACAATTAAAATAAACTGAGATTATAGATAATAGAATGCATAAAAAAATAATTATCATTTTTTAGTCTATATGCATTTATATTCGTTCACACGTGATGATTTAATTTCGAATTATATTTAACACTTATAAAAGTGCATCTGAGCTAGTAACAATCATATTACATAAAAATTACATTATGTTTAATGTAAAATGTGTTAAAATTTCAATTTTCTTCCTGACAATTTTCTCGCTTTATCATATTTTTCTGTTAATGCATATACAGCATTTGAAATTCGTATATAATTAAAAAATTTTATGAATGCTTGATATTTTAAGTGATAAATTTATTCACTAGTCTAATTTCCTGGCTTAACGATAATATGTAATAAATTTCGCCAAAAATTATACATTTTAATAGTGTTTCCTAACAAAACCATAAGAAAAATACCATATATCAATACTTTATACCTGTTCTTATCATATACATAGTATACGATTCATATACAGTGAAACCTGCTAATGTGACCACTGAAGGGACAAGCTCAAAGTGGTCACCTATTACATTAGCAGGTTTTACTGTAAATAATAAATTACACAGTTTGTATTCACATAAGGCCTATGTCATATATAAGTTAAGTTTTTTAAAAGATATAAATGAAAAAGAATATATAAAATCATTGTGTACCTCAAGTATAAGAGAATATAATTAAGTTGTACTGTACAGTACATAACAGAAATTAGAGTATTTTCCACAGAAAAGCGGCTAATTTCTGAAAGAACGGCATTTTAATACCTTTCGAGAGACGAAGATACTTTTCTAATGGATCTGTTTCTATGGTTTTAACTGGATAAAGCAGCAAATCCTCTTAGGATTTCATAATTGTCTTGCGTTTGATTTTTATCAACGTTACAAAGTTCTAGATGACCAAATAGTCGTAGGCACCACCCCATACTACTATTAATAATAACAGTGTCACTTTTGGAGTTTCGGTAGAAACACCGTTATTGCGACCTCTGCCTCTTCTGCTGCTTCGCCCTCCTTTAGATCTCTTAACTTTGAATTTAGGTATGAATATAGGTTTGATTTTGACAGGTTTCTTCTTCTTGTGATCTTCCTCTGAAGTGTCATCGTCATCCTCTGGCTTTATCGAATAAAACTGTACAATTTTTCCGTTTGTGAGTTCTACCAATTGGGAGTTATTTACTGAACTAGCTCCGGTTTTCTTTTTCAGTCGGTGGAATTTTTCAAGCTTTAAAATGAAATGCGTGTGAGAATATTTGCTTTAAAAATTTTTAAATGTTTTAATTTACCTGCGATTGGCTAATTGTTAGTCTCTCCTTAAATATTGTCCACGGTGCGGATTGGTAACAAGGGGAAGAAGTCAAAGATCCCCAATATCTATAATAATCCGTTGAAGCGATATCTCTATCGTAAGGCAATAAAAAATTACGAATGGTCTTCGATGTGTTTTCCTTCATAATGTAGTCTAGAGCATCGGTAATTGGTCTCAATATAAGATTTTCTTCGTTGGAAATCTGGAAAGAAGGTGAAAGTTATAATCGAATAAATTCTCTTAATAATTTAACTACATAAATTGTATAGATCGAACGATGAACAAACCAATTTAAGTCGTAAAGTTGAACTATATTTACAGATTCTATAAGAATTTAATGAAACGATTGCAGTTAGATAAAAGGACGGAATGATGATCTAATACAGTACATTCCTTGATTTCGTGCTTGTTATATACATTAGTTTTAAATAATTAAGTGAATGTTTGTCATTTTCTTATGTAAATTAATTAAGGCTATGAAATTTACCCGAAAGAGAAATGCCAAGATTGCCAAACCGTCTTTTTCAGTTATGGCTTCATCTTCTTCCTCGTATCGAGTATTGTAGTGAACGATTTGCATCTGATACAGAATAAATTAAATTAAAATTCGATAGACATTTATATTTTCGTTTATACGGTTAATATTTTACAATAGATATTAGCAGACCAACCTCCAAGGGAGAATAAGTTGCAGAAAAAGCGTGCTGGGATGGCCAGTGAAAGATGATTTTTTGAAATTTATACTTGTCGTCGTTTAAGCCTCTAATGGAAATGCTTTGTATCGGATTTTCGATTGTTAATTGAACTAAAAACGTATCAAATTAAATGAAATTGATATTTAATTCGTACTATTAAAACAAATAGGAGATATTTTTACCTGAAATTCCATTGGTTTTGACTTTGGCATTTTTAACGACGGTATCGTAATCGTTAAATTTGATCACTTCGTATTGTGCCATATTTTCGATTTTAGCTTTGAACAGATCGATTGGCGATTGTCTCGTACCGTTACAAGAAGGATGAAGTTCTTTCCACTTATCCGAACCTTCAAAGAAGGATATAAAATTATTCTTTTATTTTTTTTAAATTGCTAAACCCGATAAAAAAAAGTTTTTTTCATTTGCTTTCTTCTACTTTCAGCTTTACGGTAAGCTGGAAGAATAAAATGAAGTACATATAACAATTGTAGAAGTTAGTTAGTACTTATTATACTACCGCTGCTCTTCTCCAATGGCACTAATTTGGTAACCGGGGCCAACATATCACGGACAAAAATCACCCACGAAAAATTTATTTATATTATTGTCGATTCAAATTTTTAATTGCAAGATAAGCCTTTTTGATGCATATTATAATAATTAATTTGGTCACAAATTAATACAGTAGAGCGTCGATTATCCGAATCAATTGGGGAACTGGGGATTTCCGGAAAAAATAAACGCTATTTCGGATAACCGATTATGCACGAAAAAAATATATTAACCTATCCCATGTTGAAATTTTCTCCGTTGCGTGTCGCTTCGCGTTGAATTTTCGTCGATGTTAAGCCTAACGTAAACTTTTTAAAATAATAATCGTGACTATTGTATCGTTAAAAATTATTTCTTTATTTTGTACAAACAAAATAAATATATTGAAAAATATAAAAACAATAAAAAAAAAATTATACTTCAGAAGTTAATTTAGTATCAAAAACGTAAAATATTTGAGTAGCCCAAGACATAGCCAAAGATTGCAGCGCCACAGCACTGGCGAAAATTTAAATTTGCCGACGAATTCTTTCGGATAATTGACGTTTCGGATAATCGACGCTGTGTTGTATTTATGTTGTATACGTAGCACAAGAATTCGAAAAATGTCGGTGTCAAAATTAAATTTTTTTTTTACGCACGGATTTAAATGTCAAAAACTGAATTTAAAAAACACATTTAATTGAATCTTAAAAAGTTACAATTAAATTAGAAATTTATTGCTTTACATTTTAATGATTTAATGATATTTAAGTATAAATAATAAATTTATATTAAAAAAAATAACGATCAACTCGCCTGCATCGCCGTCATGATCTAAAACTGATGCATTGTTATTTCGATTTTCTTCTTTTCCTATAAAACGAGGTAAATAATAATTTAATTATAAAACTTATTAAAAAGGAGCGAGTGAAATTATAATTTAAATATTTTTCTTGTATAATATCTTTACATATTTCTACAATAACAATTACTGTTTACAATAAAAAAATATATGTTCAATAATTCAGTTGATGATACAATATTAATACAAGTCCAGTCGATCCCCTATAACACTGTTGATAATTCCGTTTTATATGAATTCCATGTTGTACGAGTCTCCTAGATTTTACAAATACGTGTGCAGGGCTGTGAACGGCTCACGTATTTGTAAAATCTAAGTGACTTGTACAACATGGAATTCATATAAAACAGAATTATCAACAGTGTTATAGNTTTTCTCCGTTGCGTGTCGCTTCTCGTTGAATTTTCGTCGATGTTAAGCCTAACGAAGACTATTGTATCGTTAAAAATTATTTTTTTATTTTGTACGAACAAAATGAATATATTGATAAATATAAAAACAATAAAAAATTATACTTCAGAAGTTAATTTAGTATCAAAAACGTAAAATATTTGAGTAGCCCAAGACATAGCCAAAGATTGCAGCGCCACAGCACTGGCGAAAATTTAAATTTGCCGACGAATTCTTTCGGATAATTGACGTTTCGGATAATCGACGCTGTGTTGTATTTATGTTGTATACGTAGCACAAGAATTCGAAAAATGTCGGTGTCAAAATTAAATTTTTTTTTTACGCACGGATTTAAATGTCAAAAACTGAATTTAAAAAACACATTTAATTGAATCTTAAAAAGTTACAATTAAATTAGAAATTTATTGCTTTACATTTTAATGATTTAATGATATTTAAGTATAAATAATAAATTTATATTAAAAAAAATAACGATCAACTCGCCTGCATCGCCGTCATGATCTAAAACTGATGCATTGTTATTTCGATTTTCTTCTTTTCCTATAAAACGAGGTAAATAATAATTTAATTATAAAACTTATTAAAAAGGAGCGAGTGAAATTATAATTTAAATATTTTTCTTGTATAATATCTTTACATATTTCTACAATAACAATTACTGTTTACAATAAAAAAATATATGTTCAATAATTCAGTTGATGATACAATATTAATACAAGTCCAGTCGATCCCCTATAACACTGTTGATAATTCCGTTTTATATGAATTCCATGTTGTACGAGTCTCCTAGATTTTACAAATACGTGTGCAGGGCTGTGAACGGCTCACGTATTTGTAAAATCTAAGTGACTTGTACAACATGGAATTCATATAAAACAGAATTATCAACAGTGTTATAGGGGGGTCGACTATATATAAATTTTGAATATCCACAGCTTATCTTGTCTATATAAATTCTTTAATTGAATCTAAATTACATAATTTTTTAAAATAATAAGTTATAATAGTTTATCGCATGAGATCTTATTGATAAAATAAGGGCAGTGTGATTTAATAAATTCAAGTCTGTCTGTCGAATATACTCGTGTAAGGTAATAATTTTACGCTAATTTAAGCTTATTTTATCATAAAATCTATCCCTAAAATACTGGCAAGGAGTTTTGTTACACCCCGTGTAATTATTACATTTAGCATCTTTCAAATATGTTAAATACAGTTATTATGAAATTAAAAGATTCGAGTTACTGAAAGGATGGCGTTAACATTGAAAGAATAATCACCATGTTCGGATCACACATTATTGCGTGACCCAATAAAATGAAGTAAGAGATTAGCGTGATATCTTCTGTATAAATTGTGTGTGTAAATAAACAGGATATGACATAAGTTTTCCATTAATTAATAGAAAAGGTTCTAAAATATGATAATTCTTCGCTGATATTTTAAGAGTAATGTGCTACTTTTTACTTTCCTGGCTGTTATATATAACAGAGGGAAATTATGGCTATTGGTCAAAAAATAAACCCCATCAAGATACGTATATTTTTGGACTCGGGACACATTGAAACGTCGAGAAATGAAAAAAAATTCGGGGGTAATTTCTGTTTGTATGGATGTTTGTGTGTGGGGGCACGATTTTGTTCAACCTGTTCAAGCTTAATAAGTCCTGNCAAGGAGTTTTGTTACACCCCGTGTAATTATTACATTTAGCATCTTTCAAATATGTTAAATACAGTTATTATGAAATTAAAAGATTCAAGTTACTAAAAGGATGGCGTTAACATTGAAAGAATAATCACCATGTTCGGATCACACATTATTGCGTGACCAATAAAATGAAGTAAGAGATTAACGTGATATTTTCTGTATAAATTAGGTATGTAAATAAACAGGATATGACATAAGTTTTCCATTAATTAATAGAAAAGATTCTAAAATATGATAATTCTTCGTTGATATTTTAAGAGTAATGTGCTAATTTTTACTTTCCTGGCTGTTATATATAACAGAGGGAAATTATGGCTATCGGTCAAAAAATAAACCCCATCAAGATATGTATATTTTTGGACTTGGGACACATCGAAACGTTGAGAAATGTAAAAAAAATCGGGTGTAATTTCTGTTTATATGGATGTTTGTGTGTGGGGGCACGATTTTGTTCACCCTGTTTCAAGCTTAATAAGTCCTGTGCTTTTTGTCGAAAATTTCTGAAATTTTGCAGGGATGTTTGTTTATTAGGGGGATTGATGCTATACAATTTAAGTGGTTAAAGGTCGAGGGATTGGAGAGATAATAGGGGGTTGCGTATATATGTCCAGTAGGGCCGGATTTAATGACGATTTTACTCGTTATTAGCATTTACAATGTTTTTATATATATATAATAACGAATAAAATCGTCATATTACTCGTCAAATAGAGCCGAGTTTTATATATATATATATAAAACTCGGCTCTATTTGACGAGTAATATGACGATTTTATTCGTTATTATATATATATAAAAACATTGTAAATGCTAATAACGAGTAAAATCGTCATTAAATCCGGCCCTACTGGACATATATACGCAACCCCCTATTATCTCTCCAATCCCTCGACCTTTAACCACTTAAATTGTATAGCATCAATCCCCCTAATAAACAAACATCCCTGCAAAATTTCAGAAATTTTCGACAAAAAGCACAGGACTTATTAAGCTTGAAACAGGGTGAACAAAATCGTGCCCCCACACACAAACATCCATATAAACAGAAATTACACCCGATTTTTTTTACATTTCTCAACGTTTCGATGTGTCCCAAGTCCAAAAATATACATATCTTGATGGGGTTTATTTTTTGACCGATAGCCATAATTTCCCTCTGTTATATATAACAGCCAGGAAAGTAAAAATTAGCACATTACTCTTAAAATATCAACGAAGAATTATCATATTTTAGAATCTTTTCTATTAATTAATGGAAAACTTATGTCATATCCTGTTTATTTACATACCTAATTTATACAGAAAATATCACGTTAATCTCTTACTTCATTTTATTGGTCACGCAATAATGTGTGATCCGAACATGGTGATTATTCTTTCAATGTTAACGCCATCCTTTTAGTAACTTGAATCTTTTAATTTCATAATAACTGTATTTAACATATTTGAAAGATGCTAAATGTAATAATTACACGGGGTGTAACAAAACTCCTTGCCAGTATTTTAGAGACAGATTTTATGATAAAATAAGCTTAAATTAGCGTAAAATTATTACCTTACACGAGTATATTCGACAGTACTTTTAAGTGTAAAATTTGAATTTATATATTAAATCACACTGCCCTTATTTTATCAATAAGGTCTCATACGATAAACTACAGTAGACCCCCCTATAACGCTTAGATACGTTCCACGCTAATCGAATTTTACGTTGTAGGAATNGTTTATATTTAACTTAGGCATTGGCCTTTCTCTTTTAATAATGTTTTCTTTTTCATTATATGATCTCGAGCCAAAACTTTTTTAAAATAAATTTTCAATATCGCAATTACATTCTGAATCGCTAGCCATAACATAAAGGCTAAAATTAAAAATAAAACTATAAAAACTTACTTGGTGAAATAAAATATGTGATGGATATACAATTATACATACCTGGTACAAAATATTATTCAATTGTATGAATATACTTTTAAAGAAAATTATAATTAAATATAGCTTTGTAAAGAAACGTACATAAAAATAACAAAATATTCTTTACTCTTTAAATCTTAATCACTTAGTCAAATAGCTCCCTACGAGTGGAATTAAAGACGGTCCTGCTAGATGTGCGGTGCGTGCATGCACGCGGGCTACCAAATCCCGAGGGTGCCGATACCGGTTAATGTCAAATGCCTCTTTTGTCGCATCATTAGTATATCTCAAAGGACGCGACAGTGTTATAAATTTTAAACGTTTCTCACCATAGCTGTAAAAATCTAAATTTGTTAAATTTAATAGTCATTTGTTTTCTATTTCGTTTTAGGACCAGGTGTCCACGGAAATTTCCAAAATTTACAACCTTTCGGTCACTCTCGTTGAACTGGAAAAATGGTCTTTATTACATTAATAATACGAAGAAATCAGTCTCCACTGTACTCGGCTAGAGATGGTTTGGTTAAGCTTTTGTTTAAGTAAAATTTCGGCTCTTTCGTCAGGGTTTTGTTTATGTCCTCAATTCCCTAATCGCTTAATTATTTAACTATTTCTTAAGTAGAAATAAGTTTAAACCGGTTACTTTGTACTCGAATATTTGTAGTCTTGGGAAAGAAGTGGAAACACAAATTATGACAACAAGGAAAATAAATTCTAGAGCTTTTTCTGTACCTCGTGCATATCTCTCATTCATTAAATTTAGTTGTAAATGATGCTACCAAAGTAACAGTTAATTTTTTAACATTATACAAGAATTGTACGCTTTTTTCTACATCCCCTTAAAAATGGGATATACGAAATCGTAATATCAGCCAAATACCTAGCGGACAGGCGGCTAACAGCCCAGAACAGGTCCTGGATAGAATCATTGGAAGCGGTTATAATAAAATATTGTTTAATTATATGAAAATAATCGCACAATATGTATTTATTTTTAGAAAATACAAGGGAAACGGCGCTTCCACCGCTTCCAATGATGGCACGCCACTGAAAACAAGATATTTTTATTTTCACCTGTTCAATATTTTATCTTGTTTTTGACTTTTTGACTAAGATCTCTTCTCTTTTCTAATCAGAAAGTACAAATTTGTCTCGTAAAAATCAGGAATATCTTTAATAAATCGGTTACGAAAGAGAAATTACATAAACAATCAATACTAAACAAACACTATTACGTTTCGACACTCTTCTGTGTACTAATTAACTCGAAATTGTCGCAATTAATTCGAATTATTAATATATACTGTGTATATATATTATAATTAAGAAACTCGTTGCTTCGTTAAAATTCTAATTTGACGTCATAACGACGAATGAAATGAGGTTTAGATAATTGAAAAATACTCACCCTCTGATAAGAATATGAGGGAAGAAAATATTATTAAAAAGTAATTACTATACATTTCAGTTTTTCTCCCTCCGAAACGCAAAATGTCAAACACCAATGTGCGAAACGATCGGGGTCGTCTGTGACGTTTAATGACGTATTGTTACGTCGTAAGAATCTTTCCCAATGTAATAAAAGGGTAAAACATTTTTTATACGTTGGCTTTCGGATATTTTTACCGATTAAAATAATAATAATAAACATTTAATAACAATGATAAATAAATAAAATTTTTCAAAAGAATCGATTTTTCTCGTTTTTATGTAATTCGTGACGTAATCTTATGTCATAATAACTTCTGTTTTATCTTTTGTAACAAATACAAATTTCGTTTCTCTTCTTTTATAGATTTTCTTCCTAATTTAAGGTTTTGGATTTTTAAATACACTTTTATATATACAAAGAATGTAATGGAAAAAATAATCTTAACAAATACATTTCACACGACGCTTGGACTAAAGTTTTCTGTTAGTTCCCCCCATGTAGTTGGGGTCTGTAAATAATGCAAATATTGCTAGTTATATAATTTACTTCATTCTTTTCGATGTTGCATTATATTTTTGTTGGTGTGATCGCCCTTAGGAAAGAGGGAAAGAGTTCTTTGATACTAATCCATAACAAAAAAATCAAAATTCTCAAGCATGATATAAATGCTAGGGAATTTTTTTGATGGTTTATAAATAATATATGAAACTAGCCGTCGTTGGTTGCTATAAATTTATTGTTTATTTGTCGTGAACTATAAACACAATTGCGTGCGGAATTGTTAACTGAATAGAGCCTAACTTGATTTTCTAATTAACTCTTCATTTGCATTTCTGAAATTTAATTATAATTTCAGAAATATTATTTTAAGGATTTGTTGATTAAAGTATATTACTTTTTTTAAATTATTTATTATTCTTTAACATATATAAGTCAATGCTCTCATAAATTTCTCTTATTAAAAAATAATACTAAATTCGTGCATACTTTTTGATAAATTAATTAATTTTTATTGTTTTATTAATTCATTATATTATTAATTCAATATATATTATTTTAATTATATTTACTTATTTTCCCGACTTGGTCTTATTGTATTTGTTGTTATATGATTAAATATGTTGAAGTATTTCGTGAAATCGGTTTATTCGTTTATTTTTTTCAATAAATTTATTAAAGGAAGAGTAAGTAATTGTAATTTTAAAATATCGTGGGTTTTTTCTGTATGTATGAATGTGTGTGGGGGGCACGATTTTGTTCATTCTCTGTGAAGCTTAATAACGCCTTTGTCTTATCGATAATTTCTGAAATTTTGCAGGAAGGTTTATGTATTGGGGGGATCGATGGTATTAAATTTTGGTGGTAAAAGATCGACGGGGTGGGGAGATAGAAGGGGTCGTATCTCGAGTCAGGTACGGCTTAATGACGACTTTACTCGTTATTAGCATTTACAATTCTTAGTAAAACTCATCCCTACTCTCGAAATTAAGCTTTTTACTATTTTATAATTATTAAAAATATCGTAACAGATGATGTCGCACACGCAGTTTTAAATGTTGCCGGGAAAGTTAAGCAACTCGTTGCTGTATTATTTTTAACTGTAGTTAAATTTAAGTAATTTATACCCATATAACGATATACGCTTCATGCATTTGGAATGTCTGAAATCCGTAAGAATACCGCATAACCTCTATATATATTAGAGAATTAAAGAATGCTCTTCGGGCCAATGATGAACACATTTTGGGTTGCTTATATTTGGCCACTTTTTCTTTAAAAAAGTTGTATAGTATGTATTCATACGGTCTAAGTCAGTGTTTCTCAACGGGGGCGATATCGCTCCCATGTGGACGTTTTTCCATGTTGAGGAGCGATTAGTAACAATTTATATTTTGGGGGGCGAAAAACAATTTTCTGGGCGGTATAGTAAAACATTATATTAAGAAAAATTGGATATTTTATTCGTTATATCGTACAATAATTAAACAAATAACATTATACTAGTCACTAGTCTATTCAATGCAGTATGAATTTGGCGTTAGTCTTGGCCCTCGGCATCGGAATTTTGAAGTGAAGGGGGCGATACTACATAAAAATTTTATTGAAGGGGGCGATACTACGTTGAAGGGGGGGCGACGATTCGTTAGAGGTTGAGAAACACTGGTCTAAGTCATGGCCACACCGTACTTATCTAGCCATTGTATATAGGCAAAATAGACGCGCCATTACGCCATTACTGCGACAGGTACTGTACTGTACATACAGCCCTAGTGTTTTGCCCCCGTACAGTACATCATACTTTCCTGCTAGCAATAAAGTCGTGCCGGTTATATATTTAAATTAAAGTTCATATATAGTTAATCCAAACAAAAACATATGAGATATAAAAAAAATTTCGCTAATTTAGACGATGGTCAAAATTTTTCTTATGAGTTTTTCTTTGGTATAGATAAGCTTGGCGCTTAAAGGCAAAATGTAAATCTATAAGTTTTTCAAAATACAGCCCAATAAGTAACCGAGTGGATAAAACCACTGAACACCGGAAGTCGGTCGTGGGTTCGGCGTGGCCAACAGACTAGCTCCGTGGAGTTTTCTGGGTTTTTTTCACGTTAGTAACAGCTGAATAGAGGTCAGCTTTACACAAGTCCTCCCGGGATTCATTTTCTTCGGCATATCGCTCACGTGTCGCATTGCCATAACCGAAGAAACCAACCTAATTCTATTAGTTTTACTATAAACGCGATATTTTCGAGGACATATATAACTACCAAGAAACCTGAATACCTGCTCTTCCCTTGATTTTCATCTCCCCTTATTAACTCATAAACCCATTGCCCCAAACTTCCTTCAGTGATACAGCTTAACCCTCATCGCCGCCATTGTTAGAATAAAAACCACGTGTCTACTTTGACGTCACAGAAAAGACTTCTCTTTTATTGGAGGAATTTTGGCGTAAAAAGTAGAGACATGCTCTACTCTATTTTCAGTTCTGTTTCAGCCAAAATTTCAGAAAAATTTTTACGTTTTCTGTTTTATGCTAGATTTTAAACCGAATTTTACGCATGTGTGTTCCTGGCCTTACTGTCAAATCTTCTTCCACTATTCTTATGCCACAACTTTCAAACTTACTTAGATGTTTTTGTTGATCTTTTTACTTTAGAAAATCCTGGTGAAACCAGGTTGAAAATAAGATCACGTAAAATTCTCGCATTTTTACAAGAAAATTGTGCCAATTTGTACCATCCGAGTATCGCGGTAAACGTGACAATGGTAGGCTAAAATAACCAAATTCTTTATACGGTTTTCGTTTTAATGTTTGTTATATTATAGTATTTGATTTATATGAGTACAAAGGTTATCTTAGGTAAGGGTTTATCACACAGAGTGACCAATCTAACACACTTACGTAAGATAATCTTCGTAGTTACATAAATCAGATACTATAATAGAAGGATTAGAAGTACAAAATAATCTAATAAACTTATTGTTTGTAATTTTTTGCCGGGCTGACCTAGTTTTTATTGTAAAGGTAAACAAGAATGAAAATTTCAATATTGTTTCCATTACTAGCATTTTGAATGATATCACAGATGTCGGCTTTTCCTTTAATTTGAACAGGCACCGTGAAAAGAAATTAATTGGTTTGCATGTTCTTCAGGCGTCGATCTTCGACTTCTTTTCGGGGAGACTTCTCGAAGATGTGTACTAAAGACTTTCGAGCAGCTCGAGTCGTCTGTAGTGTGCGATATCTTCGCTGTTCCAAGAGACCGTTTTACAGAATTTGGGATAAGATTGAGGGCGATCGAGGGGGGGCAAAAATGTTAAACATGTAATATTCAATTGATGATTTGAATTACTCAATTAGTTAAATCATGGCAGCTATTTTTTGGGACATCTTATATCTTGTTTAGCCTAATACTTTGTGTTTTTTTATCGTCTAATTTCTAAATATTTTCCTACTGGTTGGAAAATTTGGTTATTAACCGTGTTACATTTGCAACTGTTACTAACGTACGACCTTTTGCAAAATTTAAATGGAAGAAGAATTCTCCAATCTTCAACTATTACTGTCTCGCCAAATGTTTTCTTTGTCACTATTTATTCATTAATTATATTTTATTTTAAAAAATAAGGCTTTAATATGCGAAGCTGATATAGCAATCAGTTTCTATATACTGTAAAAATTCAGTAAATGCAATTTATACAGTAAAAGTTGAGGTTAATGTAGGCGCCTTCGCAGGATTATTTGGCCTGTGCCTGGCGCGTGTAAGGGCAAATATAAATAAATACACTTGTTACAAATTCTTCATTCCGTTGCATTTCTTGTGTATTAAGTGATAAAAGGTGTTTAATATATTTGGACCCCAATATATAAAAACTGGCCAGGACCTCGCTCGAAAAGTCCTGCTTAATAAAAGATTGCTTAAGACTATTACGGTAAAAAACGTCTTCAGTTGATAAAATTACGTAAATTATAATAGAAGCGTGAACCGTAGTATATAATATAAATTAGAAATTATTCTACTGCTTACTAAATTATCTTCATTATATTCTAAATTGACGTTTTAAAAAGTTAATGCAAAACTTTAAAAGAAACGTCAAAACGTGTAAATAAATCACGTAAATTATATAAATCCATCAGAAAAATATCCAGATAACATTTAACGATAACCTAAATATCAGTCTGAAGCCTTATTGTTAATTCTATCAAAGCTTGAATCGGTTCTACCCACTTTCGATAACATTTATCGAATGATACAACACATCTGTGTGAGGATTTAATCGTATCCAATTGTGTAAATTCGATCCCGATTTTTAGAATTTCGACGTAGACTCTTTATTATATTAAGATAAAGTGAAATTCTAATTTACTCTATCTCGTAAGTAATGATTTCCATCATTCTAGTCGTTCTTTTATCTTCAAGTAAGTACAAATTATACAGTGATTTAATTGATATAAAGAACGGAATTTATTCGTAATTGCATCGAATTTTGTATCTTAATTTATTATTATTCGAAGGTTGCAATTTAGCTCGAGCATCCGAAGATGGATGGAGTTACGAAGGTGATGATGGTGAGTCCATATGCAGATCCTTGTAAAGTTACAGATCGGTTTAATGATGATTTAATTTCTTTATCGTCTTTATTTTTTTTTAATTGAATTACATAGAAATAGTGATTGCTTAAAAATGAAAGTTTTCGAGTAATTTATTCCAGAGAATTGATATCTCTGATTATAATAACTTATCTGACGAAATTGCATTTGATACTCGTTCGTATCGTAAAGGAATTTTCATGTACTGTACATCACGAGTGTTTAATTACTATAAAATACAAAATTTTGGGGTCCTCCGTGTTCGGGGCATGTCCAAAATGGCCTTAAGTCCCCGTTTTTGTAAGGACCTAGTGACGACGAATGTAAAAAGTGATTTGTGTGTAATAATTCGATTGGAGATTCCATCACAGATGTAAAATTACTTCTAATCACGCCAAATTCCTTTGAAATCGGAGAAATGTGGCGGCGAATATTGTTATGTACAATGATGAAGCCTACGTCTATCATTGTAGCTTAGTAGAGAGGTTGAGGCGCACGTTTTAAACGTGTAAACGTGTACGTGTGACGTTCGGCGCCGCTTTCCCGTAAGCCTAAAAGTTTGACGATGGTGTTTGGAATGTCGAGCGTGATTCCACCGACTGTCCAAACACCATTGCCAAACTTTTAGGCTTACGGGAAAGCGGCGCCGAACGTCACTGTCACACGTACACGTTTACACGTTTAAAACGTGCGCCTCAACCTCTCTAGTGACTTAATCAAATATACCAATCTCGCTTTCTACACGGTGTTGTGATCCTTATCAACGCGTTTTGCCGTAGACAACTTTTGGAAGAATACTCCACTAGTGTTTTATATTCATTCATTATATGACTCACGCCGATATTCTTCCAAAATTTATCCGCAAAGAAGGCTGTTGAGGAAAACGTAGTTACTCTTAATAAGAAAACCTTGTATACAGGAGTTTAAATCTTACAACATAACGGATGCATCATCTTTCAAAGGTATCAAGAATATTTTGAAATTAAACGATTTAGGATAAAAAATAAGTTGGGAAAATTTGATCTAGAATAATTTTTGCAATGTCTTAGATATAATGAAAAGAGATGAACTAACAGAGGGTGGTCCAAAAATCACTTAACCGTTGTAGAGACTAATTTGTCTTGCTTAGATATTTTATTATTATCAATATTTAAAATCATTTCTTTGTGTGATACGCAAACTACAACGATTCGTGTTCGTAAGTGTAGCCGTTACGTACAAAAATACGGTTAACCGAATTTTGGGCCACACTGTACATTAAATTAATATAGCCGTTTAAACTAAGGTCCGGAGAATTGGGTAAAAGGATATCGAAATTGTGGAGGAAAACGACAATCTCCCATCGACATAAAAGGAAGCGATACAAAATCGAAGACACGGGATCCTCCTCTGGAGAACTTCGTAAACTATAACAAATATTCGAAGAGCTGCAGCCTAACAAATAACGGTCACAGCGGTAAGTCGTACAAAACTCGTCTATTATCACACGGAATTATTTAAAATAATTGCAAGTAAAGACTATTCCATTATGCAGTTCAGTTAAAAATCGAAGATTTTCAAGCCCAGTTCACTAATTCGGATTCTTCGAAAAAATATAACTTCGTCCAACTGCATTTTCATTGGGGAAGCGAAAACGACAAAGGCTCAGAACATAGCTTCGACGACAGACATTTGGCTCTAGAGGTAAATATAAAATGGCGATTTAAGTCGATACTTTGTTTGGGTACTCCTAACCAGTATGTATTTAACGGTGAACTCAGGTACACTTAGTACACCAGGAAGTTAAACGACCGAACCGACTGGCAGTTGTGGCGGTTTTGTTCAAAGTAAGACAACACAAATCCATGATGGTGTTAGACTTAAATGACAAGTTTTATTCTGGTTAAAGGCGGTGGAAAAAGACAACGGAGACCTCGAACCCATTGTGGAAGTTCTGCGCCACGTTCGAAAGGTAGGACTTACCACGGGTCTAGAGCAGGATTTTCGACTTTCCAACCTCATTCCTAACGGAAAATTGAAATATTTTACCTATTCCGGATCGTTAACCACCCCGCCATGTACGGAGGACGTCGTTTGGATTGTTTTTAGAAACACAAACGAGATAGGAATCAATCAAGTAGGCACTTCGGGTACATTGGCATCTTTCCTTATACTTAATTCGATAACTGATTATTATTTTGAATTAATTCATTAGTTGGAGAAATTTCGTTCTCTGGAAATGAATGCTTTTAACCTGTCGGTAAGTGCAAGAGGAAATGCTAGACCCCTTCAGGAGCTGAATGGAAGAACGGTTTATTATTCGAAGACTGCAGTCGTCCTTCCGAATACGTTATTGCTGCTGTTTGTGTTTTTGGGAAGGATATTTTGGCTCGTCGATTATTAATCGAAATCCTTTAATGTGCCGTGCGTACACGGTCGACAAATTGTTGAAACATTTTCTTGCCTTTACGTATTCATCGAGTTCAAATGCAGCCGTGTACACGGGCGACACTTCCGTGTTACGACGATCCCGCGGCCACGAAGAAATCACTGGAGGACTAGAGGAACAAACTGAAAAAGCACTAGGTCTATTAACTACGATTTAAGTATAAAAATAATAACGGTATCCTAAATTTACGTGAAAACATAAACGTATATAATACACTGCAGATGAGCACTACTGACTAAATCGGAGGGGTTTAGCCACTTCGTAACTCCCGTAGCTACGGGTCTGTATTACAACTAAAATTACCCTAGTGCGATCAGAAGAGGTCGTGCCCCGGAGAAATTCTGTCACCGATCATCAAGACATGCCAGGGACCTTGCCCTCGGCCTGATATCCTTTTTTTTTTTTTTTTTTACTAATCGTAAGGGTATATATATAAGATATATAAGGGCACTTATATATAAGATTATATACTGTATATCCCTCCAGTGGACTCTTATAACGTCAGTGTAGGGACATTGCATAAAAATAGTTCTCGACTCTAGTCACACCCACACGAGCCTATTCGTAAATAGCAACCGCCTCTACAACATACAAAACTTTGCATATTAGTTTTCTTGGCAACAATTTTGTTCCAACAATTTGTCGAGTGTTGCATATATCAATCATCGTTCATTTATACACACCGTACAACTGAATTACCGATTTAGACTTAAATTCTTGATAGTAAGTGGAAAATTTTCAAGTACTGTAATTTATGCAGTGTCTTAAAACTGTAGTTTTCGCCATTCCTTAAATCGTTTAGTCCTTGCCGTAAACTAAATGTCATTTAAAAATTGTTACGGATTCGTTAAAATATACATGTAATCGTCTATTCATTAAAT
Organism: Centruroides sculpturatus; assembly: GCF_000671375.1. Classification (NCBI taxonomy): domain Eukaryota; kingdom Metazoa; phylum Arthropoda; class Arachnida; order Scorpiones; family Buthidae; genus Centruroides; species Centruroides sculpturatus. Next base: position 88,044 of record NW_019385950.1, on the reverse strand, counting down.
CTTCGCAAAGAACGTTAATACCACAGAAGTTAATGATTAATTTATTTTCGTGGATTTAGCGTTACGACTTTGGCTGGAATTAATTGTGGCACTTCTCTACTTAAAATTCGATTTAATTTTAACGTAATCGAGAGTTACAATGGCCTAAATCTGGTTTTAATATAATCGTAACTATGATAAAAGAATCCTTTTTTTTTCCGTTGGCATCTTACAGAAAAGAATAGCAAGACACTTAGAAATAACTTACTTGTATCAATCCAGTAATCCATTAGTGTATTGTTGTTATTTCAGCTAAACTAGATATAAATCATCTCCTGCATTCGTGTGTATCCTAACAGGGTGAGTCTCCACATAGAACGAGGAAGACTGCCAGATTGCTACAGATGCTTGGACTTTAATCTCCACCACACAGCAAAGGTCACAAAGGCCCAAAAACACATTTGGGCTGTAAGGCGGATGCTATGTAACTTCCCACCCAAGGCAAGGCATGGACTTTAAAGTTTCTCTAAGGTCGCTGTAGTTCCAGTAGCTGTAACAGAATGATTCGGTCTGGCAGCTTTCCTCTTTCTATGTGGAAGGTTTATACAAACTTATACCATTTATTTTAATTAAACTTGATAAAATAGAAAGTACATTAATTAATAAACAAATTTTCATATTATGTTATAGCAGTAAAACAGAATGTGGGAACATAAGAAAAAAAAAAGGAAGAGTATATTTGTGTTGATGCATATGACCTCAGTCTAGCACAGAAAGTGGGGATAGACAAGACATGAAAAGAAATGAGGAATGAGAGACAATTAAGAGTAAGAATGAGATATGAGAACTTTCGTACCACTCCAGTTCTGTTTTAATTATGAGAAAAAATTAAAAACAGATCTTGAGTCACGTGAAAGTTCTCATCCTTTCTTCTAATTGTCTTGGAAAATAGTTTGCCTTATAATTTAAAATTATTGCATAAATCATACATCCACTTTAGTTTATAATACCCAAAAAGACAAGACAAAATTCCCAAAGCAAACATTTTAACACAGTTACATTGAAGACAAGTACAAGAAGAATGTTGATTGATATATACAAGGTAATTGTAAAGTTCTTAGATAGAAAAATTTTAAACATTTGTCAATTTATAAGTTTGATATCAAAGAAATATGTAAGTAACATATATTATATATGTATAACACAAACAAAAATTTTTTAAATTCAGTTTGAGAACTTTATGATCACCCTGTATTTTGCCTGCAAAAACAGTGCATGCATTAGTATATTTAATCTTTGTAGTACTCCACAGTTTATATGAATTGTTAAACACAAATAAATACACATAAGTTAACATTTTATCAAATATTCAAAGATTGTGAAAGATTTACATCCTTTTCGAGTTGAGGATAAATCTTTTACGATCTTTGTTGCAACGAAAGGTTTGACAAGACAGAAATTTCTTTCTTGTAAAAGAACTTTTATTGATTTCTACTTTATATTAATAATTTGAAGGTATAAATTACAAAAGCACCAGCTAGAATTTATTAAACTAGAATTTACATCGAAAACGCACTTTCTATACAAAAGGAAATAATAACGATCGACGACGGTGCAACAAATTCAAAAATTTCTCATTATTATCGTCTACATTGCAAAAAGTTACATGTTTTTTTTTACTTATTCTTGCATAATTATATAAATGCATATATAGAATACGAAGATACCGAATGCTACAAAACTATCTTACGCCCGCTATTACTTTGCACGTTTAAAAATCAGACTGGGAAGCTGTCTGGGGTCCATTGGATTAGTCTAAGATCTCCTACGATGTTCAGATCAAAAATATACGGTCCGTAAAAGATTGTTAATAGTATATTAAATATAAAAAGTTTCGATCTCATAATGGCAGTCTTGTTTATTTGGTAACGATTGTGCACCGAAATAAATGGGACGTAATGATTTCCGATTGTGTGTACTATACGTACCGGAATCTAAAAACTGGTATAACTTCTACCACAGGAACATAAAGCACAGAATTACAGAAGACGAGAATTGAACGGTACAGACAGATAAATGACCATGTTCTTGTGACGTATAAATATAGCAAAATTATAGTCCTAATATTTGTCGTTTCGACACACGATTAGAAAAGTAATACAAAGTTTTGCTTATCTACAAACCCATCTAGTAACTAAAATTATTCTGGGAAGCTGTCTTATCTTCGGTAAGTACCTTAAAAAATTGGTATTAGTCGATACGGATAACATTTCGGTCGTAGACTTGACATTAATAGCTCGGATCGAACACGTTTCATGTAGAACTACGAGAAGAGCTACTCGAATGACCACATGGAGAATTTATACAAGATACGCCACCGGCACTAACACTAGACACATGACGGCCACGTGGACGAGAACTGGAATATCTCCATCTTGTTCATACAGAGGTTTCCAGTGGAATGATAGTTCTTTTAATACCACAAACTAATATATACAAAAATAATAGTCAAATGGTATGTTTTATATATATACTTTTTTTTCTCTGAAAAATAGCTGTTTTATGCAATAATTAAATCTCCTTTTGGTAATATAAATATCATAAAAAGAAACAGAGAGAAAAATAACAGATGTCTAAATAAAACCATCACGTGCAAAATTTAAAGTTTTACTTTTGCAATTAATATCTAATTAGTGAGTTTTTTTTTGTTTTTTACAATCATTTACAGATTCTGATATGCACAGTTCTATTATATAACTATATATTTATATATACAATATCAGAATGCCCTATTTAACATATTAACATATAAATTCTTATATATCGGGGTATAATGTTTTTTTTTATCCTTTTTCTTATGGTAACACGTATCTAGACTATAAACGATATAAGAAATTTGTACATTTTCATATATTCTAAAAAAATTTCTTTTGATCCAAATACAAACATGAATTATAAAATTACTGTTTGGCGGCTGGTTCTGGTTCTGTCTTGACCAGAAGTCCCGATGCCCTCCTCTTCAGAAAGAAATAGAGGATGCCCGCCTGTGCCATGACGTCCACTGTCCCTGCGGTCAGAAGGTCCGTGGGGTTGGAATTGGATGAATTGCTCCCCTGCCTCAGAACAGTCGGTCCGAAAACCGTAGCCAGATTGTGTAATGACATTTTGTTGTTGGCTTCATGATGATTGACCCTATGTTTTATTAAAAGGCAGAATGTATTATTTAGCTAATTAATGACATGGTAAAGCAGGTAAATAAGTTAAAAGTTTTAAACGTGCCATTTTATAAGCTTACCTCACTAAATGGTCAAGTAGATGTAAAATGATTGCTTGGTTAACCTGTGGCAGTGTTTCAAATAATGCTAATAGCTGCTTTCTCTTTTCGTCTTGATCATGAAATGCTAAAAGAATGAAATTAATTTATTTGAAAAAAGTAATAAAATCAAAATTGAGACTCCTAATTTCATTTGTACAGGCATATATAATAAGCAGAATCCATTTATTGTAACATGCTAATTCCAATACAGTGTATTTTAACTTACCTAGTGATGTATTTGAAGCTGGTAGTATGAAAAGACAGCACCCATACATTTAACGTAACATGCAAGTGTAATCAATCATCATTTGATGCACTTCATAATTGCTGGAACACAGACAAAACACCTAAACCAGCATATGTTATCTGGTTTAGGTGTTTCATCTGTGTTTAAATAATATATTCCAGTATTGGAGAGTAATTAATTGCCAGAATTTAACAAATCTTTTTGTATGTAATTGAATTAATTTGATGAATTAACCTTTACAGGAATGTAGCCAGTAATATTCGTGTGGGGAAATGCCACCCCAATGGCTATATACCTGCTTTTAACATCGATCTTACCAGTATATTAAACATTAAAAGTTAATATTTATATTTTAGAAAAAGAAACTTACTGAATGCAGAGAAGAATTTTGGATAAAGATGGTCAGTAAACAGAGCTTCCGGCAATTCTCGTAAATATAATTTGAGAAGCCCCGTCACGGTGTGAATGTCCACTTCTTTCAGTAACTGTTCAGCTTCATAAACGTCTAAAATAAATATAAAATGTATTTTTTTCAGTTTGTAAATAATTTTATTGTAATAGCACTCAATCTGATCATTTTTAATTTCTACATATACAGGATGCGGCAGAAAGAACGTTCTGATTTGGGACGACAAAAAAAAAAAAAAAAAAGCAAGATATCTATTTTTTTATTGTTGTTCCAAATCAGAACGTTCTTTCTGCTGCATCCTGTACAACTTAGTATTGAATGATAGTTGCAAGTAATTAGTGCAATTTTTTAATACTCATTTCAAAAAGAAATAAGAAAAAAATAACTTGGATATTTTATGCACCACTTATTTTCTGTGAAAATCTGACTTTACAATTTAGTTTTAATTATAAAAAATTAAGCTAACAAAATAAAATTCTAATCAAATTTTTGTATATTTAACACAATTGTTTAACAAGTTATTTCTTTATAAGAATCATCTTGCATATGTATTCTACATTTTAGCATGTTAAAGGATAATCTCTTTTAAGAACTGAGCACTCCAATCATTTCCTCTACATGCTAATTCATTCACATTGCTGCTTTATTTATATTTTTAATTATGAAGCAATAAATATCTCATTCAATGAATTTTCATTTTCATTTAACTAAATAACTTTAAATTTAGTTTCAAATTATTTCTTCTATACTGTACATTGTACAGAAGTGTTCTGAAGTGATAGTGTTCTGCTTTACAGTACATGGTAGACCATCTTCTCTGCAAAACATGATAATGAGCACACCCTTGCAGTCACTATCGACTTCAAGGGTGCATTTGATCATGCCTGGTGGTTGCCCTCAGGCTGCTCTAGGAACATTTACAACATCTCCAACAGCTTTCTCTCAGAGAGAAGGATTACAATTGACCTCCAAACCACTACTATTTCAAAGAAAATCCAAGGGTTCCAGCTCTGGCCCACTTCTATGGCTCATGACTTACAACAGTCTACTTAAAATTCAGCATGATCTCCCAAGATATCCAACAGTCAGCATACAAGCATATGCTGATGATCTCCTGATTTTTATGTCTCATTAATATAAGAGTGTCTTGCAGTCGAAAATGAACCAACTACTTCAGGACATCAGCAAATGGTTCAAGTCCAACCAATTGATTATAAATCTAGTAAAATGTGACTGTATCATATTCCCAAGAAGAAACACTTTGGCCAAAAAACACATCCTAAAAATCAATGGGCAGAAAATAGTCAATTGGGACACTATCATATACCTGGGGCTCTAAGTTGATGATAAACTTACTTGGACTACCCACGTTGAATTCATTCGCCAAAAGGCCCTAACCATGGCCCACTCACTGTGCTCCATCACACATAATACATGGAACTTAATTACAACACTGCCACCATAGAACCCTCCATTCTTTATGGAGCTGAGATTTGAGGGAAGGCTGTCGCAAAAGCTAACATTACAAGGAAGCTCCTTTCCACTCAAAGGAATTTCCCTATACTGATCACTAAGGCTTACAGGAACTCCCCAACAAACACAATGCAAGTCATGGCCAATCTACCTCCCCCAAAGCATCCTTGAATCTACCACATTCCACCTGACATCAAATATCTGTGGGACAAAATCAAAACCCTGCACTGTGACTTCCTGACCATCCATCACTCAACTCTCCTGAAGTCCTGCTCATCCCAGGCGAAAGAAAATAGGGGCATCACTTCTATACAGATGGGTCCAAATCCCTCAGTGGGATCAAGTGTGCTTTTGTTTGTGTCAACCCGAAGGGGACACTCCACACATCAGGCCAACTCTCAGCCCATGGAATATTACTCTAACCAATCAAGCCGAGTGCTTTGCCATACTTAGGGCTTTAAGTACTGTACATACAAACTAATCACAAACAGTTTTCCAAGGAACCAATCACCATCCACACAGACAGCAGGATATTGCTCTTCATCAGATACATAAACGAAATAAAGAGTTTACCATAATCCAGCAGATCTGTGACTCTCTCACATGCCTAGATAAGCTTAAGCAATTGGTCCTTCAAATGGATGAAGGGGCACACTGGAGACCAGTGAAACGATAGGGCCGATCTACTGGCCAAAAAAAGCCATCAACAACATCACCACCACCTCCTTTGGATACATCCCACCTAGCTGGGTACTTGGGCGCCTCAATGATTACATTACAGGCATATGGTAACAACGATGGGACACTGAGGTTACTGGGAGACTCGCACGAGTTTATCCCAAACCTCTCCAACAGAGAACACATGGGACATCTGACACCAAATCACTGTCTATAGTAACTTATGACTTGCCGTGGAAACATTGCTTTCTCAGAAAGGGGAATGGAGAATGTGACTGTGTCATGGGAGAACCAGAGGACTTACACCATATCATCTACTTCTGCCCGAAATACCACAACAACAGGAGGAAACTGAAAGAAGAAATTTACAAGACAGGAGTCAACTGGATGTGTAAGCTTCTTGACTTAGTTAGCAACAGGAACAATTACAAAGCATTGGTCAACTTCATGAAGGGCACGAACATTGTTACACATCAGGTCCTAGCTGCCAGTCGAGGAGGACATCACTCACAGTTGGCACTGTTCTAATGTTGTATCCTCTTCAAAGTACTATAAATGAAGCAGGTATTCTCTTATTGACTTTCAGTTGTGCTTCAGCATAAGGCTACTTGGTCACCTTTTGTTATTCAGTGCACACACTGCCTCTCTGTAAATTGTAAATTTCTGTTTTGTCACCTGTGCCCTCCAAAGTCTGGAGGAAGCAATCTATCACTTGTTCTGTTTCAACAATCTGGCATTATGTTCTGCGTTAGCATTGTTAGAGCTGTCGCAAACTACAGGATGCAGGAGCTAGCGTACACTTGGTCGTGCTCCCAAGTTCTGCCTTTTTTCCCACGAGGCTATGAGCCATTTTTGCTAGGTAAGCTATGCGGGCAAGAAGCAGCCACAAACTACACAACATTTGCTCGTGTAACATAATCCACATGACGTGGATTCCACAGATGTGGATTGGCTATAGAACAAGATTTTATTATAGCCTATACTTGTAATCAGTCAGTTTTCGTTCCAAACTTTGAAACAGCATGGGAAAAACATGTTTACTAGTTAAGCCTGGTTAGGCTTAACTAGCCAAAAACTATTTATACTGTATATTACTATTTACATACAATGTTTATACTATTTTCTTCTCAATACTGAATGTCTTAATCATGTAATAGAATTTTATTGATGTACATAAATTATTTCTTTTTTGACATGTTTAAGTAGTCACCCGTCTTCCCTGCTCTCTCTTGCTAGCATGACTGCTCTAGTTGTTGAATTCTGTGATCGGTGAGTATACTCTCATATTGCTGCGCTAGCAAAGGAAAAACCGTGCGGGCAAGAAGAAAGGGGCAGAGCCTTCAACGTCATCGGTTGTACTAGAACATGTTTGCTAGTGTTTTGCTCTTGCAAAGCACTAGTTTGTGGCGGCTCTTACCCTCTGGAGCCAAGGGGGAATTTTCTTTGTTGCCCCCATCCCCCCACCAGGTTGGGCTCTACTCCCATGATTTTATTGGGGGGAATTCAAAGCCAAAGGCTGTCCTAGGGTTTTCCCTCACCTCAAAGTGCCGAGGCATGTTTACTGTTCTCAAGTGTAGAATTACAATCACATACAATATTGTAACTCTGGTTGTTTAAATAAACAGGACCTGGTGACTGCTCTGGATCTCATGTTTTCACACTTTCCTATCATTCTTTTCTTTCATTCACCCTTCTCACTTCAACTAAACTCTTCATTCTTCCTTGGGGTTAGGTCTTCTCTTCTTTGAAAGACTGCAAGGCCTACATTTAACCATTGTACATTCTACAGTCTTTAAAGACAATTTAACATCCAACAAATTGAGGGACTAAGGCTACATTTATGTAGGAGAGAGAAATACCAAGCAAACAAAGCCACATAGGAAGAGAACTTGCCCACAAGCATACTCTCCCTGATTTATCTCTAGTTGCATTTGTGAAAAAGCAGGAAGGAAGTGTCTGACAACCTTCCATTCTTCGGTTCTAAATTTCAGGCCATTCCCTTACTAACTCTATTAATATTTCCTTCCTTTTATATATGGCATGCCTCGTTGTTGCACGAAAGACAGGCTGCCAAACTACTGTGCACCGACTCGGGAAACAAGAAAAATATGAGAGAAAGTTTGACAGATTTAACTTTCAACAAAAAAGGAAACTTGTGCATTTCTCTTACCTAATGTGCACAAACACAGCCTAAGAGGGATATAGAATATTTCATTCCCCAAATCAAATTAATAGCAATTTTGAGTACAGGTGCTCCTCTACTTACAATCAGGTTAGGTTCCCAAAGTGTAGTTTTAAGTCAAAAATGAACCTAGAATGTACTGTACATTTGTACCCAGAATAATCACACATTGTTAGTGTTTAATCCTTAATGTATTCTACTAAGTACATTGAAGCTCATTTATCTGCTCACTACTGCTTAATAGGGGTGTTTTGAATGCAGATTTTTTTAAACTGTGCTTGCTTTTTATAAGGACAGGTTTAGTTTCCATGGTAATAGAGCAACACATTATCTGCACTATTAGATTTACTATTACGTTTTGGACACATTTCTGAAGCATTAATTGTAAAAGTTTATAAAAATTGCAAACAACAGTGAAAAACACTGTTATTCCAATGTTACCAACTTCCACAAAAATAATTAATGTGGATTTAAGACGTAGTTTAGTGAAAAACACTGTTATTCCAATGTTACCAACTTCCACAAAAATAATTAATGTGGATTTAAGACGTAGTTTAACACCACCCCATGACCAGCAAGAATATGTGAAATGTAAGTTTTAGATATATGGTCAAATTGTTCTTATAAATAAAATGAATGTATATGAAAAACATTGTCATCAACTCCTTTGCCACACAGCATGTAGAATTAAAAATGTTAATTGCATTAACTAAAATCTGTGGAAATGAAAATATACCCACATCGTCTATAAAAAATTCATAGAAAGAAGTATTTAGAGGGTTAAGATTATAAATCTTTGCATGTTTTGCTAAATTTTCTATATTGTGAAGTTTTTCAACTTAAAAATTATATTAATAAAATTTAATCTGCCACTAACTACTTAATAATAATATATCCTAGAAACTTTAGCTAAAAAAAAAAAAAAACTTAAGACAGTAAGCATATTTACTATTTGTGTTAGCTTTTTAGGAAAAATTAAAGTAAAATTTTTTATCAGATTCTGTTATTAATTTTATTTCCTAGACTCTATGGAGAAAAAACAATATTTACTAGTTTCAAATGTTTTCTTCAGCTTCTGAACGTCGGATGCTGAACCAGAAACTCTATAGATTCCAATTTCATTCATCCCTCTCCTCTCCACCTCTCGTATACAACTGGTGATGATAAACGGTACGGATGATTTCTCTTTTCTGAAAGATCAAACCATCTTTAATTACTTGTCCTTTCATATTCCTCTATTATACATGAAATTTTAATATGAAATAAGAAAAGAATAATAATTCAAAACAGGGTTTTACTCACTTGCAGACTTGTTGTATTTTAACTCCGAAAAGACCGACCGTTTTTGAAGACGGAATCCTTTGCAATATTGTTTCTGCTGACACAAATTTCAAACTGACGGTCAACATGAACTGCAAAACAATAAAATTAGTGCATGTTTTTTAGCATATTAAATCTGTAATTAAAAATAATAATCAAAATGCAAATTTTATTACTTCTTGCAAACTTATGGATTTTTCTTGCATTTTATCATTTAGCCACAAACGTGTCAGTTCTAATGCAGCCTTTCCTCTTAGAATAGCACCTTGAGTGGGATGATTCTCATAGCACAATATTCGAAGTGTCTGCGATCCTTCCAGTTCGATAACAAAATCCTAAAAAATTTATGTGGATTAAAATTGTTTGCCAAAAATTAAAAAATTTAAGAGTATAAATTTAACCTGTAAATTCAGTGCCATTGAAAAACATGTCTATGATTTCAATCATTTATTGTTACCTTAAATTGTGTAGAAGCATTAATAGCCATTTGTTAAAACTCAGTCTACTTAAAGATTGAAGCATTGTGAAGTGTGTAAACATTGGACATGCATAGTTTTTTGTTCTGTAATAATATGAAGCAAAGGAAAATGGCTGAGTTACTCAGCCATTTTCCTTTGCTTCACATTATTACAGAACAATACAAACAACCATGTTTCAAAACTGTTTCAAAATAACAGAGCTGGTGAAAGTAACTGATTTCTTAGTTGGACTGAAGTGTATGCAAAAATTTTTTACAGAGAATTTAGAAAACTTAGAATATTTAAAGGGCAAGTAAACCATCCTGTACTGTATGACAATAAAGAATTTAGAAATTGTCACCCAAAATATATTGAAAGATTTCCTAAGGAAGGATAAGACATTCTCCCTCATATACAGAGCACTGATGAAGGAGGATTACCAATAACCACTCACATCTGAACAGAAATTGTCACTAACCCTGTAGTATTTTCTAATTGAAGATCTGAGAGGTGTTCATAAGTCGACAAGTTTGAGGTAAGTAATATTATTATTATCCATAAAGCATTAGAGTATAGTTTTATTACATTTATAGTTATTCTTTCTCGTAACTGGACAATATCAGAGAGGCACAATTACAACAAGAACAGTGTAAGATTAAATGACATTGACATTATCATCAAAGTCTGTTGTGTAGACTTGGTTTCAATTACTACCAATTTAGACAACCAGCCCAGAGTGTTTTCTTTTGATCACCAAGCATGTAGTAGCCATCTCAGTCATAACAGTGTAATATCAATATCGACATACAGTGCAAGATAAAAATTATAACTGAACAAAGAGCATTAAAATCAATGTGGAAAATAAGTAATTTTCAATTTTACATTCTGAACAGATCCTGACTATTATGGAAAGAAATCAAACAAAGTAAGGTCATCTAAGTTATCTGTCTGAGATGTGTAAGTATCGCAAATACATCTGCAGCTTCTAGTCTGCTCAATAACTACTCTTGGAGTGATGGCAACATCAGATGATCTTCAATATGTGGAAATGAAAGCAAAGTCACAACTAGCAGGATTTTCTTTTGCAAAGATGTATGTTTCAAACAGTTCATTTTGGGAAAAAGTTAAATTTTTTCTCATCTATAAAGATCCTGATGGGTTTCATTGTCATTGGAATTGGAGTGATCTACAGAAAGATCGATAGCTTCTTTCTCATCAAGTTCAAAATAGAGATTGTTACAATAATAAAGACTGTTCCCCAAGACTAAAATTAAATGCCAAAGAGTGACTATCAAAATGTTCTTATAAAACATCATATGCCATTAAAATGTGAGCTAAATAGTGCTGAAGTGACTAACATGTGTGTTGATTAAGATCAGAACTGCATCATAGTGTATTGTGCCAGAAAGTAATACATCATCAAGGAACTGAAAGCAGACATCATTTCTGCTTGGAATAGAATTTTATAGGGTTGATAATATTCTCTCCAAATACCTAAGTCTTTGAACATAAAGCATTGTGATTAATAATGTTAAAAATAAGATAAAAGTTTACTCTGTGATAATATAAAACTTTTATTTGTAGTTTTTAACTTATTAATATATTTATGAAAAGGTAATAACAAACAATGCATATGCAACTATGATTTTCTCAGTAAAATTTTTTAGGAAAGTTAGTGATCTTGACTATACATACAGTGAAAGACAAAATTAAAGCATTGAATCAGTTTAAAGAAACCAGAAGTGTACACATTAAGAAATATCCAGGCCAACCTTCTATGTTGGAAGAAACCGTGGATCATTTAAAACAATCGTAAGCATGGCTTGGAGCTTGGTATTCCTAAAACAACCATACAAATTGTGCTTCATAAACATCTGAAACTGCATACTTACCAGACTTGATTTCATTCTTGAGTTGAATTCATGATTAGTAATGATACCTTAATGAAATGACAGTTGCCTCATCAAAATTGAAAAAATCTTATTTGATTGTTCAAACTCCCAAATTCTACATGTTTGTGACTCTTCCCAGATAAATGTATCATGGAGCATTTACAAATGTGTTTGGACAGGCTAGAACTTTTTCAATATCATCTTGCTGAAGAAAGATGGTATATCTATGTTTGAGATAGAATCCATTGAGTACATTTCCTGGCCAGCAAATAGCCACAATCTGGCTTCTTAAAGAAAAAAAATTCTAGAGAACATGGTCAATGCAGAAATAAAATCATCACTGGTATAGCAACTGTCACTCCTGGATGGAGATTATCATTTAGATATTAGAACACTTGTTGCTCAGTGTGTTCACAGTCATCTAACATTTGTTATATTTTAAGGAATTGTCTTGATTATTTTAAGCACTAATCAAACACACATTTTCAATTATGAATTACTTGTGAAAAATCATTAGATATCACATCATTGCAAACCTGGTTTGCCCATTATTTGTTATTGCTAATCTCCAGCTTTTACTTAACTGTTTGAACATTTTTCAGTAACAACAAATCAAAGTTTGTTGTATTGTCATTAAATTTAAATATTTTTTGCTTTCAATGTTACACACAAGTGTTCTGGAAAAAAAAAAATTGAAAATCAAGTCATGCCTAATTAATATTACCCAATATCTAGCATAAAAAACATTCTGTAATTATTACAGAACATTGGGCATGGTGACAAATTGTAAGGAACTGAGTCCAAGCGTTACTTTTTATTTTGCTTTTTATTCTATTTTTGTTCAGGGTTTATATTTTGTTAGGACGAAGGTTCCCTCAACACGAAGCACCATAGGAAAAATTCCCACGCACTTGCGCTCCCAAGCAGAAAAAAAGTAAGTCCACGCCACAAGCAGTAAAATAGGGAACTTGCTAAACCTTAAGAATTAAAATATCCCAAAAAATGTAAGAAAGAATAATATAAAAGGTTAGCGAGTATTGTCAGAAACTAGGCTGCCAGGCAAAGAGAAAAAAGTAAATGTTAGGTGTAAGTATGTAAATGAGGGGAGTGATCTCACCTCAGAGTATAAAACCAGTACCTCAAGCGAAGATGATCAAGGTGAGCTCCTGATAGCAGCAAATGAGTGAAGTCTGATAGCGATCGAAGCGATTCCAAGTGATAGAAGTTATTTCCAGTTAGAGGATCGACGATTAAGGATAAAAGGTTCCTAGTATATTGAGGTGAAAGTTAGGACCTTAGTTGATAAGACTTGTTGTATATAGGTTAAGTCCTTGAGTTTTGTCAAGTTCTAAAGGGGAATAGTGTTAAGTTAGTATGTAGATTGAATTGAGTTTTGTGAGGTTTATTCATATTGATTTTCTTTAGTAAAAAGCAAAAAACAATTTATTCAATCTTGTACATAGTTGTTACTTGAGTTACTATTAAATATTTGATCTATTATTAACTTTGTAATTAATTCTTTCGGTACATGCATAAGTCCAGGCCTGACAAATTAACCGCAAATCCACGTAAAGTACCCGTTAGGTTAACAGACATTTCACTGGCACAAAGTTTCATGTCAGTAATCGTCTTATCGATTAAATAATAGTACTTTACAAAATGCATGACTTGTTTTTTCAAATCTTTAATTATATTTCTATAGCTATCTCTAAAAGTAATACAATATTACTCATAAATTAAAAAATACAATATACTTACTTGATTAAAACATACATCAGGTGAATTTCTGCAAATTTTTGTTTTAGCCTTGTTAAAAAAATGTCCGTATGAATCTACTTCAAAGCAGAGATAGATGTCTGTAAGAATATTGAAACAATATTTTTTAACATTGTATTAGAAAAACTAAAACAATTTGTTGTCATTATTAAATACTATCAAAAGTCTCACCCGATGGCCTGGACAGTCCATGCAAACAATGTACCACTAAATAGAGGTCACCCACTAACAAATCTTCATCTTTATCTATTAGAGGAGAGAATAGATATTATATAATATCTATTTCAATAAGTTGTGCTAGAAAATCATAAAAAATGATAGTAATGAACCAAGATGATTACCTGATCTCAAAAGAAATGAACCTAGGTTTGTTCCTAAATGCTAAAAAACAAAAAGTAATATAATTAGGACATATTTGAGATAAAAAGTTTATTTTTTACACCCATCCCTTCAAGTTTAGTCTTTAATTCTGTGCAAGAACCATGTGTCATGACTTAGCCATTTCTATCATCATAATAATTCTGTTCTCTGCTGCAGATAGATCAGTGCATATTTTTGGAGTAATGCAACACTTTCAAAGATTTTACAAAAACAGTGTAACTGATAAAGGGAATAAATTCATAGCTTCAAACTTACATACAACTTAGACCATCTTTTGGGGGTTACTGTGAACACACTAGTGATGTCCATTTTACCAAATTAATGACATATAAAAATGACAACAAAACATCTGTACAACACACCACTGAAAAGGATGAGGAAAAGTCATGACATTTATGTTCCTCCACATTGCATATGGTCTTACAACCATTTGGGTCCAGATGTATCACACACACTTCATTTACCAGCTCTAAAACTGATACCAGTAATAAGTGAAGAGATTTATTGTAACATGTTCTTTGTATTATTAAAAATAATAAATGGCAAAAAGTAATGTCAGATAATATGTAATCAGAAAGTAGTACTCATTAGCTGTAATGAAGCATTATTTAAATTTTTTCCATATCTGACCTGAAATACCTAGGTAGCAGCTAAACTTTAGGGACTTTTGTCAGAAATTTTTAAATTTCTTGTGTGCTATAATATTTTAAAATACTATAAGCATTTGTCAACTTACTTTTCTACAAGATGTTATCCATGCTTGCAATTCATATGTACTAAGAGGAAGAGTGGTTGCAGGTGCTATATTAAAAAGAATTCAAATTAGCATTTGCAAAAATTATATGACAAAATGCAAGTTTGGAAATCTCAAAACACATTAAATTTCAACCTGATGACTGAAGAATGCCAATTGCTTCAATCCACTGGGTTCTCTCAAACTCTGAAGATAAGAAAAATGTGTATGTTTTGCTATTTTTTTGACTGAGACGAAATATTAAATTAGGAGAAGCTAAAACAAGTTGGGCTTCCTATAAAAAAAAAAAAAAATACATATACTAAACTTCTTTGCCTACTTACATTTTATGTATATATAATTGTAAAATAAGAATATAACTTACAAATATAAACAACCATAATCCTAATTAGTAATTACTAGTATTAATATAGCTCAATGTGATCCAACATACATTGACTATTTTATTATAATGCCAAATGATTAACTTATATGCAAATCAAAGGGAATTTATAAAAACGAGTGGTTGTCATTGCATGCTGGTGCTACAACAAAACAAGTAACTTTGCAATAGCATCAGCAATCTGTTTTATTGTTTGGGGATTATTTTTAGTTTGTTTTCTTATTTATTTTGGGGCTTTTTTTGTTAAGGATAGACTACTGCTTTTCGCCTGGACAAAATTCTAAAACAAAGAAAACAGAAAATCACCTCATGACAACAAATGACAAAGGCAAATCAAATCAAATATGTCAATCTAGAAATGACATCTCGGGAGGGAGACTTCCGAAGGGAAGTTGAAAGAATACTGTATTTAACATTTTCGCTACTCTGGTTATGTAAATAGGGTCAAGTAGACATACCAATGTAAAGTCACCGTCCCATCACTATAAAAAGAGAGACAAACTACGAAAGAATGATGTAAAGCTGAGGATCAAGCGAAGTTAAGGAAATAGGGTTTCAACTTAGACAGCAGATTAGGAGTTTCTTCTTGATGACAAGAAGATCTATTACTAAACTTCAGAAATTGTTTATTTCATGCTCTTTAATTTTAGACCTTGAATAAACAGATATCAATTTGTAAGAAATTAAAGTTAATAATAANTAATAAATTTAATAATTGATTAATGTAAATTTAATATTTTTAATTGATTAATTTCAATACAGCTTTAGTTTTAATATCGTTTTATAGATCTATGTAAAGATTATTCGGCTAAAGCGATTTCTGTTTTAGCGGAAGTTATTGGAAAATTTCTAATGAAATTCTTGTTCAATGAAGCAAATTTTTCATCATGTTCTGTATTATATATTGCTAAAGCAATCGTACTTAATATAAATGCTACTTTCAGAATGTCACATTATCAAGTAATTAAATTGAATATTAAAATTCGTGTCGTAAACATTCAGTAATCACTTAAATATAAACACGAAACTAAAATCCCAATTTCATAAAAATTCCTATCGTTGATAGAATAAGAACCAAAATAAATATTATTAAATTGAAAAATAAATTTGATTAGATTCTATTCTACAGGGTGTGACAGATTAACCTGACTGTTTTTAAATACGGTTGTAACTGAAACATTAAGGGTGAAAGAGTGGCCTGAAGTCCTAAAGTTCACAGGCTCTTTAACTCGAGGCCATTTAATAACAATTGAAATCGATGTAAAATACTGTAATAAAAATACATTTTTGTTTTGTGAAACCCTCGAGTTACATGAGCAAACTTTACCTACTGTTAAAGTTATTGTGTGGTGTGATGTAGAAATTTTTGGAATGATTGGTCCATATTTCTTTGACGAAGAAGACGGGGCTGTGACAATAAATTCAGCTCGCTGCATCGAAATGCTTCCCAGCTTTCTTGAACTGGAGTTGAGCCAGTGTGGTGTTGAATACCAGAATCTGTGGTTTCAACAGGACGAGGCAACGGCTCATACTGGAAGCAATTCAAGGACTGCGGCGGATATGAAACGGAACATCAAGAATGAAGTGGCGACAATTTCTCCTGAAATGTAGAAAGTCATACAAATCTGTACGGAACGATTGCAAGAATGTGTAGACAACAATAGACGCCATCTCACAGACACTATATTCAAAAGATGATTATTCATGAATCCTATGTTAAATGCTTTGTTGTTAAGTGTAGGATGATGATAAATTAATGTAGCATAATTACGTAACTTGTATATTATTTTAATATTAATATCCGTCAGGTTAATCTGCCCCACTTAATACAAGTAAATATAGAAATACTGTAAAAATCTTTTCATGGATCCTTCTGGTAATACTGTAAATTACTTAATATTGAAACTATCGTTAAAAAGAACTATTAATCGTAAATTTAGGAATTTGTTAGTTTATTTTCATATTTACATTTAAAACTAAATTTTTATAAAGTTAAGCTAATATACATAAATAAATAGTTTGTGTATATTTTGCAATCCACAAATGAATATAATAATTTTAAAATATAATAAAAGAAAAATTTAGTTAAAAAGGTTTCTGCGAATATATTTTACAATATTTTACGAAACTTCTTACATAAAGTATTTAATTTTGTGTACGCTTATTAACTATTACTTAACTTCATTTTATAATAACACTTTAATATATTTGTTTTATTCATCTATTTATTATCGATTACTTAAGCTTATTAAATGAGTAAACTGATTATATTCAACAATAATTGCTTCACTTTAACAAAACAATCACGTATTTATTATCAATTTCACTAATGTCAGTTGTTATCATTTTTGTTTATATACTGTATATATAGGCACAGCAAACAATCCTCCGCTTTTACAGCCTAATTGCTTCCTGGGAAACCCGTCGTTGAACAAACTATCGCAAATCGAACTCCCGTAGGTTAAATGTCGTAAATTTTAGTTCTATTTTCATGTCGAAGTGGCTAACAAAACATGGTGCTTAAACATGGCATTTTCATAAATCATAACAGAAAATTTATACTAGTCGTAAAAGCTGTCTATTATGTATATATATGTATATAAATTTATGTGCGCAATTTTCAAAGTAAATTTGTAGATTATTTATCATAATAATGTCCTAAAATTTGTAAAAAAAAATCATACACTAGAAAAATGATTTACATGGTGCTATTACTGAGCAGTAATTTAGAGACACAAAAAATATATATTAAAAAAACCTAAGAGTTTATAATGATGATAGAAATTTTGTCATTGAATAGCAACTGCTGTTCAAATAACCATTTGTAGAATATTGCAACAGTTTAATTTGAAATAGTCTTTATTACATATATGGTTTTTTTTTTTTTTGTTCAAACCTGTAATGTAAGAGTGTGTCACAAAAAAAAAGTTGAGAAACCTCAATCTTACAAAATGTTTTGAAAAGCTTTGTATTTGCTTAGTTCTATTGAAAACATTTGTATAAAATCTGTTTTAAATGTATTGACTTGTTTGTTGACTTTTAAACTGCAGTGCTAGTAATACCACCTACATCACATAAGCAGTATTTTTCCCTATTAAGAACACAAAGAATACACACTGAAAAAGTGGAAGCAAACCATATAGTTTTAAGAATTCCAGTTTACATTTTTCAGAAGAGATAAAAGCAAATGAAGAGTACAAACTAAAGATTATTGTTGATTGAGTTCACCCAGTAATGCTTCATGTTTACTCCAACAGAATCAAGTGTATTTCAAATATAACTCAATCACTGAGCCAAATGAAATAAAAAAATAGTTTGAAATTACTATTTCTCAGACCATCTCATGCATATCTCAATCCAGTATTTTGTGAGATGAATTTTTTTTTTTGTCAGTACAATCTTCATCTAAGACCTTTTAAAAAATTCAGTCTTATTAAAGAACAGATTAATATTCTTTGTGACATCTTTGAACTCAATTCCGTATCAGTGAATCAAATTTATTTTTGTCTAGAATTATTTACATAAAATATTAATATGCTAAAAGTTATTATTTCATTTAAAGTTTTGTCTTTTTTCCTTTGGTTCAATCATAAAAACATTAAATGTATATTAATCAACTGAACAGCCAGAAATTATAAGTCATTTTTATACTATAATTGGCACCAGTAGGTAAGATTTTGTGATAACAGCACTAATAATTAAAAACTTAATTATCACCTATCTTTAGTGGCAAATTATTCAATAATTGAACTGAATTATAGCGTAAAAATAGCCTGTAATTTCCAACAGTTGAATTGATTAATACTCTATATAAAGTATATAATTGTTACATAACAACAAATCATTAAGCTCTAAGTTTNGTGAAAAACTTCTTTAAAGAATTCAAAGAATTTTTTACTTCACCGTTTTTTTCCTTTGCTGTATGGACATAAATGTACAGAAAAATGCTAGTATTTAAAGCTATATTATTGATTAAAATATTAAAAACTCACTCGTAAATATTATGTAATTTCATATGAAAGAAATATTTATTTTTAAAACTTTTATTTGACGAAGGAATTTATTATTATTGAATTAATTTCAATGATTAAAATAAGACGAACGCTTAAGATGTCAGCCTGCTGCTCTGGAAAATTCGAAACGAATCCGGCCAGGTCGAAAAACCCCAGGAATTTTTTCTCCTCGACGTTTCAAGGTCGTCTGAGTACAAAAATGCAAAAATCTTGAGAGGGGTCCTTATTTGACCGATAGCCACACTTTCTTTCCGTCCTTTCGTTATATAAAATAGCTGGGAAAGTAAAAACATTAAAATAAATCAATAAATTGAAATTCATATGCGGTTACACAAATTTTATCATTTATCTTTATTACCAATATAAAATTTTTACGAGATTATTTATTATAAAATATTTTTATCGATTTTATGATTTTAGTTCCGGCCCATTTTGAAGATCGTCCTTCGAATAAAACTGTTGGTTTATCCCAAGAAACAAATTTAAGATGTCGAGCTGTAGGAGACAAGCCAATGACAATAATATGGAATAAAAATGGGCAGCCCATTAACATGAAGTCAAAAGTGAGGTAATGAAAATCGCTTAAATTTTTTATAATTTATTTAAATTTTTTATCTATTTAATCTTTATTAATTATTGTTGAAATCATACTATAAATACTAATCTTTATATTCTTAAACGAAATGTTATAAATATTCGTGATTTTGGAATATTTTTTCCAAATTCAAAAATAAAGTGACAATGGTTAAATAATTCAAAAACTTAAAATATTTCAAAAGTTCACGAAAAAATGTTCTCTGAAATAAATAAATTAGAAGTTGACGACCACTTCACATTTACAGAAAGTGGACCAACTTCTAAACACCTTTTATTGTAGACTGTGGTAGAAGAAACAATATTATACTCTGTCGCTACTTGTTTCCATTTTCTAGTCACCATATTAAAAATTTACATATTGTAAAATTTAAAGAAGAAATGGCAATAGTGAATTCTTAAAATGTGTGAAAATATTTATTGAAATATTTTTATATCACACACTTTTTATTAAAACATAAAACATATCTAATTATAATAAATATATCAAACGAACAGCAAGATTCATTTATTGGGCTATTAAGAGATAGCGTGATGAAGGAAATCGGTTGTTCATTTGATATTTGAAGTAATTATCGAGTTAGTTGTATTTATTATACAATAAATATAACTAAAGAATAAAGCAATAATAACTATTTCATATAAATAATGGTCATTAATATGCTTTAACAAAGTCAATAGTGATAAAATTAAATTTAAGCTTTTATTATTATTATTCAATCCTCGTAATATTTTGATGGAAGCACTCAGATACTTTACATAGATCTAAGTTTTTTAAAAAAGAAAAATCAAAGTTAGAATTCGGAAAATTTAATTTGAGGAAAATACATCCTAAATCATGAAACGACTCTACCATTAATGCCACAATTTCTTTATAATCTGGAAATCTTACGTCTCCAAAAACTTTTCTGTAACCAATTTAAATCGTATTTAGTCGGAAGGCACTGTTTTTTTTCCGATTTAGTGTCTATTCAAATAAGTAGTCTATTATTAATAGTCTAATTTGAAGATCATTTAAATCCTTTCTTTAGTTTCGAAACGATCATTTTCTAGAATTTAAAAGAAAAAATATTTTGCAAATTCACTGAAAAGTATTTTATATTATCCATTCAAAATGAAAGTGGCAATGCAGCAAATATTTACAAATTTATTTCCTCTTAAAATTGCATCGAATACGAGAAATTTAGTTTAAAAATCTCTGTAAGAACTAACTATCGTTTTAAATAAGATAAAAGTATTAAATAAATATATGAATTTACAGAAATAATATTTTAATATAAAAATCAAATTTAATTTTATCGAACAATTTGTTAGATATAAATAAAATTTCCAGATAGTAAAAATAGAAATTGTTGCTTCAGATATAGATTTGATCTTCAAGATATAAATGTGAACATTATAGATATGTTATAACCCAAATATAGGTCTATTTATACAATAAAATACTAAAAATATTTTTTATTGAGCTTTCAAACGAAAGAAAAGGTATATTAGGTATTGACTCTATATAATAGGACTACTTCATGTGACTATTTCCTTTAAAAAATCTAAAATTTGAACGAAAGATTTGATTTTAAGTGTTTTACTATTCGATAATTAACTATTATAATGAGATATAAAATGAATTTTTTTAATTTTTATATTATCAAGAATAAAGAGACAAGATACATTATCAGGAAGATTCACTCACAATTTTCAAGCTTTAAGAAAAGATAAAATTGCTTATTTCTTTTGTATGTTGCAATTTGTTAGTCTGTTTGTATTTAAAAAGTTTTAAAGCTAAAATGTTTGATATTTAGGATATATTCTAATTGAAAAAACAAGAAAAAAGGAAAAAATAAACGTTATACAAATCTCATTAAATTATATTCCTCTTCAGACTAATTAGTATTTGAGAAAAACTAAGTATCTTGAAGATAGATCAAATAATAAGACGTACGGGATTTTATAATGATATCTTTAAAATTATTTCTAAAGCAGCTTTAGATTTATATATAGATTTTTCTTGCTTACTTTTTCAAAATGGCGGACGTTTAAATAAATCATTCACAATTCTAAATCTAAATTTCTATTGTTGTATTAGCGCCGACTGCAGCTGCACTTCGACGAAAAATCAAAGCTTTGGAAAAATACTGTGAAGACTCTAATTTAAAAATTAACCCAAAAAAATNAATTACATTTATAAAAATTATTAATTTATACTAGACAAAAATAAAATAATTTTTATACATACCAGTTCAGCAAGCTTCTTCTTTTGCTTATCTAAATTTCTACCAGCAACTTTTTGCTTCTGAAAAATTTAAATTTAATTCAGTCATATAAGATAGTGTTTCTAATAACATGTTTTGAGCAATTTTTCCAGTTTACCATTTTATCAAAAATTCTTAAACATTAAAACATTTTAAAATTTTAAGAGTTCATTCTACTTATAAAAAAAGATTTAACATTCATTTTAAGAACTTAAGGCTGATTGTAACCTCTTTGGTTATGCACATGATCTCCAGCAGGTGGCATTAAAAATGTAATGCTTTTTCTATGGGAACTTCTTCATCTAATTCTTTTTTCTACTAAGTTTTGAATTGAAATAACATGGCTTCCAGTTGCAGTGAATGTTCATATATAGTTAATTGAGGCTTCCTGCTCCTAAGGTTTCCATATCTGGTCTCAGATTTCAGCTATCTAACTCTGTTCTTGAGATTAAGGAAATCTAGATGATAGACATGACAGTGGGAATTTATATATCGGATTGATCGACATAGGCATACCTCATGAAAAAGAAATCAGTTATGTCAATTAATCTGATTAACATCTGTGAGTAGTGTTGTCGTTGTGTTGAATGAATGATTCCAGGAGAGACAATGGAGTCCAATAGTCATTGTCACGAGCTTATTTTACAGAACTAAAGTGGTCAGATGCCATGTTGCCAACTGCCACAATCTAATCTTTCATGTAATATTTGAGTTTATTCCTTATTCTACTCTGT
The DNA here is from genome assembly GCF_000671375.1 of Centruroides sculpturatus. Classification (NCBI taxonomy): domain Eukaryota; kingdom Metazoa; phylum Arthropoda; class Arachnida; order Scorpiones; family Buthidae; genus Centruroides; species Centruroides sculpturatus. The sequence goes on along the minus strand of NW_019385950.1, from coordinate 65,207 downwards.
AAATGTAATATTGTCGTCTTCCTCCACGACCCTTTTACTTCTAAAAATTTGCATATTTGTGTTAAATTAATATAAAATAGTAGGACATTTGATTGTTATTAACTCTGATTAACACTTTATATTAAATTTGTAATATTCACTAAGAGTTTGTATGCTTTTAACATAATTATTAACTAAATTTTATTAATATTTATTAAAAGACATTCCAACAGTTTCCTTGTAAATGTCATTGTGACCATCTATCATTAATTTTATTAAAAATAATTTTTATATAATAATTAATAATATAAAAATTATTAGTACAGGTAATCCCCGTATAACACAGCACTTCTATAGCATGGATTCACTCTAACATGGTTCGAGAATTGGGTAAAACCCTCATACAACATGAAATGTAATAAATTTTCACATACTTAAGTACTAATAGTTCATGAAAATAATAATTTTCGTGAACTATTAGTACTTAAGTATGTAAATCTTCTTTTCTGCCTTCTGTTGATACGCGTAATCCTTCTCAAAACTTGTTTCAGTGTTGCCAGATGTTTTCCCTTATTCCATACATATAAGGAAATTTATAAAGATGTTTTAAATAAAAGCAAGCAATCTAAAGTAACATTTTTTGCAAAAGGTAGAGCACTGATCTGAAGATAATGCAGAAAAATGCTCAGAGGATAAGGATATCTTGCCAAAAAGAGAACGCCCTCAGTTAACAGTGCTTGGTGATGACAAAGAAAACATTGCTTAATTTATATTAATATGTATCGCTTAAGAAAATTTTAATAAAGATATTTATTGTAATTATGAAAATATAATAGCATGTTTTTTTTAATTTTTGGAACCCAACCCCCCTTTTTGTACTAGTTCTTTGTTTTGTATAACACGGATTCGCATAACACGGCAATTTTTTGGAACATAACTCCTGTGTTATATGGGGGTTACCTGTATTAGTGAAAGGCAAAAGACTTAATTTTGAGGGTAGAGATGAGTTTCTCACAAAACTGTAAATGCCAATAATGAATAAAATTTTCAATTAAATCTGACCCCACTTGAGATGAACCATGACCACCTGTATTTCCCAACTCCCTTGACTTAACTACCAAAATTTAATAGCATCAATGCCCATTTATCGTCCCAAGTTACAAAACTTTTGGAAACAGCCACCAGTACACACCCCTTATAAAACTGTGTGTGTTCGAAATGTCACAAAATGCAAAAAAATCAGGGGACAAAATTTGACCAATCACCATACTTTCTCTATATTATATTCTATAACAGATGGAAAAATAATTTATCTTTAAAGGTAAATTACATTTTAAAGATTATTGAAAATAAAATGGAAGTGTTAAAATTAATTATACAGTAGAGCATTGTTTATCCGAAAGCATTCCAGTCAGTAAATTTAAATTTTCGCTAGTGCTGTGGCGCTGCAATCTTTGGCTATATCTTGGGCTACTCCAATATTTTTTTTGTTGGTTTTTTTTTAGCTGGCAGCACTGGCACTTTTGAGTGTTGTTTTTCTGAGGATGTTTTTGATACTAGATCATCTTCTAAAGTATATATTTTTTGGTTTTTATATTTTTCAATAAATAAAGAAATAATTTTTAACAATACAATAGCCACGATTATTATTTTAAAAAGTATATGTTAGGCTTAACATCGACAAAAATTCAACGTGAAGCGATACGCAATGGAGAAAAATTTCAACATGGGATAGGTTAATATATTTTTTTGTGCATAATCGGTTATCCGAAAAATAAGTTATCCGAACAACCTCAGTCCCAACTGATTCAGATAAATGACGCTCTACTGTATAACAAGTAAAACAGCAAAACCATATTTGGGACAAGACTATGTCTCGGAGACAGAATCACTTTGATGCTCAAGGCAGGTCTCATTCTCATTCTCCTATCTTCTTTGATATCGCTGCTTTTGGGCACCGGCCATGACATCATCCACGATTCATCTCTGATGAAATTAACCTATCTAATTTCAAAATTTCTCTTTGTTCCGTCTCTCTGGCCTGGGTTGAATTTTTGACGATGCATAACGAAAAGTTTTCGTTTTTGAAAAAAATAATTGTGGCTATTGTATCATCTGAAATTATTTTTTTATTTTGCACAAACAATATACAGTTTAACCCAATTATAATGTCATCAAATGTAATGACAGCCCTAATATAATGTCAAATTTTTATCGGTCCTACGGTTTTACTATGCTAGATAATGTTAAAAAAACTCACTTGTAATGACATAAAACCATTTTAACATCATATTTGAAGCACTCCCAAATTTACAAAATCAGATTACAAATTTTATTTAACCTTTCAACAGTGGACTAGACAGGTATGGTTCTACCCCTAGTAGTGGAGAATAAACGTAGGAAATTTTTAAAGTATTTTTCCTTGTGTTTTTTTCATTACTGTTTAGGAAAAAGATTTTGTAAACTGTTATGTCTAGTAAAAAAAAGTCGTTTTTAATTGTTACATAATTTATTTTTTATCTGAATTATTTTCCACGGTAGTTTTAGGTGATACCCCTCAAAAGCCTTTGATGACTATAGACGTCTCTCACCACTGCCACACGATCGACCTTGATGTTAACATAGAAGAAACTACATGTTCGGTCCTAAGGTCAGAGTTCACTTCTTAGAATGACTGCGGGTGGTACTCTCCCATACCTGACTTCGGTGGGGTGAGGTGGCTGTTTTGCCTGTTTGTAGAAGAGGGTCGCCATTTTGTATTTTATTTTGACTCGATTCTCAGTTCCTTGACTACCTATGAGTCTGGATTTTTTTATGCACAAATGATTTGGGCACCTAATACTCTGTGCCAAATATCAACTCTCGACATGTATTTCTTCATACCTCTATGCTGGTAAGAAAATCGGGCAGTACGATTTTATAAACAAGATATAGTCTTGTCAAAAATACTTCTTTTTGTTACAACTTTCTTTCATGCATTATAAAATAAGATTACTTAAAAACATTAAAATAGCTACTTACATCTTTGGCTTGATGAATTCGTTCTTCTTTTAAAATCTGGTCTCTAACATTACTAGCTCGTGATTTTAACATTAAAATATCAAAAGGTGAATTCTCTTGTGCCGTTTCTTGATCACCTAAAAAATAGTAATATTAAANACATCAAATATAATATATAAAAATACAAATGTAAATAGAAAAAAAAAGAAAAATGACAGTGTTTGTTTTCTAGTATTTTTGTTCTAAGAATTATAAAGTATTTGTTTAAAACAACTAAAATCTTCATGTAATAAATTTTTAAAATTATCATATTATGAGAGATGCAATAAAAGTATGATCTTTGAGAAATGCTTAGTTTATAAAAGGGAGTAAAAACACATGATGTGTTATGCAGTTCTGTTGAGGAATTATTAATCGTAGCCAATCCGACTGTATGTTTCTGTTAAAATATTTATGGAAGTGCAAACAATCAAAGTATTTGATGTGCTCTTTAAAAACCAGAAGACCCAGTCTGGACCTGGTGATGTTTGGATGATAAGTACATAGTACATTGCAGAGTAAATTTAAAGTTAAATAAAGTTTGTCAAATTCTTTCATGATTTTATTTAAAAGAGACAGTGCAGCCATGGCCCAAATTGATAAACTGTAATCTACAATAAACTGAAAATTTGTGAAAAAAATAGTGTGTAGCACATTATTCGATGAAATGTGTTTACAGAATTGATAGGTGATGCCATGATGTATTGCTAAACGCTTTTACTATTTTATCGATGTGACACTTAGCATAATTTTTGACAATAAAATTACAATTGAGATTATTTATGGAATTGATGTATTTTAAAGGATTTGTATTAATAGAAAATGGTGGAAAAGGGGTATTCCAAATGAGAAACACATTACCACAGTTTTATGAGTGTTAATTTTCAGATTATATTTTTGGTAGAGTTCTGACAAATGATGTAAATTTTGTTGAAAGACGTCCATGTTCTGAATTATTATTCTGATATCATTAATAGTAGATTTGAGTTAGCCAAGAATGTTGTTTATATAAACAGAGAAGAAAAGGCAACTTAATAATGAACCCTGTTGTAATATACAAATTGATGCAAAATCTAGAAACTCAAATTTTCCTATTTTAATTTTGTAAGTACTGTACATGATAGAAAGTAATTATTGAACCAGAATTGATAAATGGGGCCAAGATGAGTTGAAAGCTTGCCTGATGTCTAAGTGACCAACATAAATGGGGCGTTTTCTTTCTAAGTTATTGATGATTACTGATAAAATAGCGAATAAATTAGTGGAAGTGAAGTGATGATGGAGCACACAGTGTTGAAATGGGTAGGTATATTTTTCGGTAGACACAAATTTAAAATATTTTGAGCATAGCGGGCAATATGGTAATAAGGTGGTATAAGATTTTGTCCTTTTTTGGAATGGCTTTTATAGAAGATGAATACCACTGTTTAGGAACAAAACTAAATCTGGAAAATTTTGTGAATAATCTAGATAATATGATTGCAGACATGGGTTTTACTTGTAGAAGATAGCAGGTACATAGTCTGAACTAAAATTAGAAATTTTTAAAGTATCTGTTGCATCAATCATGTCAGAAAAGGAAAAAGAATGGTGGTATCTATTTGAGTGTGATTTGAATTTGGTCTTTGGTAAAATATTAGTGAATCTATTTTTGAAATTATTCTATACTTTGTAAACCTGTTGGTCCAGTACAACAGATGATTTATAGGAAACCTTTCTGGAAAATTTAGGTATAAAACTCCAAAAGGTCTTTGAGTCAGAAGCAAAGGAGCTGATTATTTTATTAAAATAATTTTGAAAAGAAATGTTGCATTCTATGTGGAACTGTTTTTAAATGACACAGTGTATATATATATATATATATATATATATTTCACAGGTTGCTGTATTTTTTCCATTGTCTTCTAAGTAGGTTTCTTAGTTTTTTAGACGTGTAGGTGGGGAAAACCATTTGTAAGTCAAAGTTTCAAAATTATGGACCTTTATTATTATTTATCACATTAGATGAAACTCTATATAGTTAATATTCATGATTAATCATGTCTGCAAGTTATCCAAGATAAATTATGAAAGCATACTTTGTCAACAAAGCAGTATAATTCACTTTGCAAATCTTGGCCAGGTAATCAAAACAGGCTCTAGAAGTTTTAAAAAGAATGATGACTTCTCATAACAGTATGAATTGTTAAAAATATTGAAGAAATTTTAATTGTATGGTAGGTTTACATTTGCATTAATTTTATTTACAAAAATGTTTAAAATTATACTTAGCATAAAATTTTGATAAACAATAAATAAGTCTAAGTAAGTAGTAATCTAAAAATTCAGTACATTATACATGTTACTGCATACAAATCCAGTTTATTCAACAATTTGCAAAAATTTCCATCTTATATTAAAAATTTTTTATCCATATTACCTCAGACAACCAGAACTCAATTATATTTAAAATACAATAATCTATATTAAAATACACATGGCCAAGAAATTGAAGGATGAGTATTTAATTAATCGTATTTTATTGGTTCTATAACATTTAGTTTTAATTAATATGTATTCAACAATTTTTTAATTCAACTTTTTGATGATGTAATTAATCTTTTAAATTTTTATTTTGAATATTTATTTTTTTTAAAGTTAATAAAATAAATTAGTTTACTCAAAAACTTACTTTCATGACTTGGCAATACAACCTCTACTAAAGGTATATACCATTTTATTTCAAATGTAAACTTTTGCCTGAAATATTTAAATTTACAGATGTAATCAAACATACTGAAATAAATCATTAACTAAAATTTTATAAATGAAACTTATAGTTAACAATTTTAATTTTTATCATTATTTACCTAGCAGAAGGTTTATATTTGGCACAAACAACAACATCATTGAATAAAAACAAATGCCTCAACTTGCGATGGCCTTCCGATAACTCTACTATGAAACTGTTTTTGACCAAGTGCCTTTGTGCTCTGTCTGGAACCTATCAAAAAGAATAGGTCATTTTTTAAAATTATAATAAAATTTTAAGGAAACCTTTTTTATAATATTGTAAATTAACTCCTTGAAATTTGTAAAAATATATTGAAACAAAATTATTTTATGATTTACATTATTTTCATAGCCACTTTTTTCAAGTAATTTTTTTCCATCCAGCAATCAACAATATGGATAGCTGGATGATGGAGAATATATAACTGGGTCAACTTTTCCATGAAAATTTTTGAGCCACTAAGAATCAAGCCTGAATCTCCCAGGATAGGCTGGGAATCAGGGCTTCTACATCTGAATCATCCTTCTATCATTTCATAAGTACTTAGAATAACGCATCTAAGAATTAAAATCCAGAATAACAGACTTCTTTAAATGCAAATAATATAAAAAAAACATAAAATTTAAAGGATATTAATTTTTTTTTAATTTTGTGATTTTTAAAACATTTAAATTAACTTTGTCATAAAGTTTTTACAAATAGGAAGTCTGAAGAAGCTTTAAAATTTGTAAAACGAAGAAACAAAATCATGTTTTTTTTTTTTTAATGATAAAACACTTCAAATTACAAATGTAAACAAAGTTTACATTTGTAATTTGAAGTGTTTTATCATTAAAAAATATACTACCGTGTTTCCCCGAAAATAAGACAGTGTCTTATATTAATTTTTGCTCTGAAAAATGCGCTAGGTCTTATTTTCAGGGAATGTCTTATTTTTTCCAGGAAGAAGAATTCACATTTATTATTGAACAAAAAAATTCCCAAGTCGAACTTAGACGAGAGTGACGTATATCCGGTGTGTCGAACTGTCGCCTTTTTATAGCGTCAACATCGGACTCGATGACCAATTAGTGCTTACTGAACCGTAGCACTATGCAAATGTCATGTGGCGTGATTCCCGGCCGACCAATTAGCCATCACCAGCCGTAACGTTATGCAAATCTGTGATTCCCAAGCCATAGTCTTATGCAAATCATGCCGTGTGGCGTAATTGTCTGCTGACCAATCAGTGGCTGTACTTTCAAAAATCCAACGGCCACTTTCAACCATTTGTCGATGACCGTTACGACTAAAAAAAACTTCGCTAGGTCTTACTTTCAGGGGGAGGTCTTATATTTCGCAATTCAGCAAAATCTGTGCTAGGTCTTATTTTCTGCGGATGTCTTATTTTCGGGGAAACACGGTACAATACCATAATGTTTTATCATTAAAAAATACTACAATACTCTTCAAATTACAAATGTAAACTTTGTTTACATTTGTAATTTGAAGAGTATTGTAGTATTTTCTAAAATTTGTTTGATTATAAAAATGAATTAGATATAAAATTTTGTTTTGCTACAATCATATCATACTTACTGGAAACATATTATCAGTAGCAGTAAAATTCAAATCATTCAAGAAACACTGAGTCATTTTTAATGCCAATTTCAGAGTTTTTTGATCAGGACAGGACTGGGGAGTGTATCTTAATAAATCCTATAAACATAAATTGTGAAAATTATGCTTTAGTTATGTAATAATGCAATATAAATGAAAATTATTTATATATAGCAATATATTATCCACAATTTAAATTAAAAAATACAATATTTATGAATTTCTGAAAAAACAACATTCACTTTGAATATTTAAAATTATTTTTGTTCAAATATTAAAATAATTCCTAATGTATTCAATACTCAAAAAACACAAGTATTCAAATCAATATTAACATTCAGCAGGATATTTTTATTTAACTGATATTTTTGGTTTTTTATAAGGGATCATCACATTACATCAATATAAATAAAATTAAAACTTCAAAAAACTCATTTTTGTATATTAAAAAGATTTATCAAAGTAATAATTTAGACAGTCAAGGAGTTAGAGTAGTTAAAGTATGTTATATATTTTTTAAGTTAACAAAAGCACTAAATTTTTGATAAAAATTCTTTAAAAAATTTAGTTATTTCTTAGTATAAATAGTATCATTTTTAGAATTCTTTAATGAGGAAACTCTCAACTCACTACAAAAACTAATGACATGATTAAAACTCAAAACCATCTTTCATATAAAATACAGTGATGAACTCAGTGTAATGATGAGATAATTACTTGGGAAATCCTGCTTTGGAAATTATGTCAGCAATTAACTACAGGAAGCCAAAGTTTAAAACATTTTTTTCCATTACAATGAAACCAAAAATTTATATCATAAAATTTTATATACTTATTGGTTATAATTTTGTTTTAAAAATATTCATATAGAATTTCATTTTTGTAAAAATTGGAATTAAATAAGGTAAATTTCCATGCTATGCATTCCTTTAAACATTCACATTTAATACATTAATTTTTTATAAAAAAGACTGGGTATTTTTCATCAAACTTCAGATCTAAATTCTGTATTGAAATATTGCATTATATTTATTCCTTTACTGAGACAGCAAATTGAATTGTTCAACGTTCCATATTTGCTGGAATATTTTTCAACACATATTTTTATTTGCATCTGAAAGAGAGAAAAACAATGACCTGCAAACAAAATATATCCTAAATACTTTATATGTTGAAATTATCTTTAATATTAAAAATCAGCAAAGTCTAATATAAATTAGTATAACATTATTACATAGTGGAAATATACTTGTTTAAACTCTATTTCATCTTTAACCAATACTGTATTTAGATACTTAAAATTTATTAGGTTAATGAAATCTGTCAATAATCTACACACTAATCAAACATTACATGATTTGCAAGTCCATAGAATAATTGTTATAGAGATTCAATTTTAAGATGCAATATACAAAATGTTAAAGTATTAGATTGGCATTTAAATAAGTTATAACAACATTTTTCAATGAAAATCTGATGTATAGGTTAAAACTTCCTCTACAAAAATCAGACATCATGTCTAGACAGCAGTAAATTTTAAAATATCCTTTATGATAAGCATTATGGTTTCATTTTCTCATTATTCTTAAATGTTAATTACACTACAGGAAAAATATATTCAAACTTAATCAGTCATTAATCTCATTAAAATGAAATAAATAAATGTTAAATACAAATACAAATTCTAAACTATTAAGATAAATAGAACCATTGCCAGTATAAAAAGGAGAGCAGAATAAAGTTATTATACATCAAAATTACTATTGCATAATAGATATAAATTTTAATTAATAACAACATTAAAAATTACTACTTTAATTAATTATATATATCTTATATTTCATTATGTTAAAAAGCAATATTTGATTTTTCTTTATAAAAATGAAATAAAATTTAAAAAGAAAACATTATATTCTATTTCGTTTGATTTAGAAATATTTAGGTAATTAAATGATAATTTAAAATCTTTTGTTTTTGTCAATTTAAAACAATTACTTTGATATTTTATGAAACCTACTATTGTAAGGTGATGTGCACATATTGCAATGATAAATTTTGCTTCATTTTTTACGTCCACCTTCCGTTTTATACAATTCATCACCACTACTTCCCTCTCCCCATTTGCCTAATCATGTGTACAACAAATGTCAATTAACAACCAAATATTCCAAAATAAATGAATTATTTTGTATGCACAAACACTTGGATGACCTCCCCCGTGCCAGCTTTCATCAACACCCTCATGACACCCCGATGTCATTGCAAGAAATGCATGCTGCCTAACTAACAGTTTAGCTATTCTACATCAAACTTTTTCCTAATTTATCATTAATTTACAAATAATCAATACAATTATTTACACTAATTCTAAAATCATTTTATTTTTCATAAACATGTATTAATTCTGAAGTAATATAATTCCTTTTTAATATAAGAGAAGTTACTCAAATAAGAAATACATTACCCTAACATTAATATATTAATATCTGGTCACTAAAATTTTAAAAAAGACACATTATTTATTATATTTCTAATATCATGATACTAAAACCTGCTATAATGGTTTTTCCTCTTTGTGACATACTCTCCACCAATTGTTTATAAATATTCAGTCTAACACAACCATCAAGTTTAGATTTGTTCTTTGTATGGTCCTTGTATGCACAGAACTGACATTCAAATCTATCCCAAAGATGCTCATTAAAATACAGACTAGGGCTTGGGCTGACCAATCCAACTTTCCAATATTTATGCCTACAAACCACACTGTTACAACCAAAGTAATGTGGAAGGTGCATTATCTTGCTGCAGATGTAGGGACCTTCCTTGAAGTACTTATAATGTTGAAAGTGTATAATTGTCCAAAATGTCCAGATACCACACAGCATTTATAGTTTTATCAATAGCAATTAATGGGTTCAAGCCATGCCATGCTATTTCCTCTATCAAACAAACTCTTTTGTTGGGATGATACAATCTGGAAGGAGCTCTTCCCCCGGTATTTACCACATCTGGATATAGGCATCTGACTGGTAGATTGCAAATCTTGATTAGACCAGTGAAAATCCTTTCAATGGACAGATTTAAATCCAGCATTTGCATTCCTTACACTATGTCAATTGGTATCTAGCATTAGTCATGGTGATTATTGGCTTAGAAATAGTTGCACAGCCATTGTAACCCAGAATATGAAGTTCTTCATACCATATTTGTCCTGACAGTCATTCCAGAAATCTCACATAGGATTTGTGCAACCTAAGACAATGGTAATATACAGCTTGTGCACACTAACATACTCTTGAGACGCTGGAACACTAACAATAAGCAACTCAACACCTTCCATACTCTTTCCAGCTTTTTGCTAGAAAAACTATAGGAAGTGTTGAGCTGCTTATTGTGCACACTGTTTTGCACAAAACTCTCTTGTCTCTCTGTTATTTTGAGAGGTTTTCTAGCATGTTTCTTGGAGAATTCAGCCCAAGTTCACTTCAGTTCGCATATGATATCATCAACTGTTGACTTCAGAACCCCAAGACTAACTGCAATATCTCATACAGAACATTTGTAAATGTGACCTTGGATCTACTATCATTCCATTTTGAAAGTTGGTTAATTTCACTGAATGTGGTATTTTGCAAGTTCCCTTTTGTTATGGTCTGTTCAAAGCCCAGCAAATGTGTTTATAGCCAACACAGTGCTTACTTTGCATGCAATCTAGCAGTGTCTGGATATTAATTTTTTGTACAAGAAAGTTGCCAACTTTCTTGTACAAAAAAGNAAAGAATTTTAATACAATTTTTATTTACTAAAAATTATTTTAAAGTAATTTTTTCATGAAACAATATATTTTAAGCCAGTACATAGAGTAACAAAGAGGAGTTTTGGTTACATTTGCTGGGAAAAGGGTAAACTGAATGTACCAAGTTTTCTTCTACTTTTAGCCAATGCACAGATAAGTTGTTAAATTACATCTTGAAAAACTCTAAGTTTGAAAAACAAGTAAAATTATATCAGTGTTTTATGTTATTGTATTAGTATAATTATTAGGCTACTAAGCATACAAAATAAAGAAGAAAATTCAAATTATTTTGTTATCACTTTCATCACAATTCATCACAACACTATAGCTATACAACTCATCTTCCTATCCATGACATACTAGACAAAGTGTAATATTTGGATATATTCCTTTTTTTTGGAAAGTATGGTGTCTTAAAGGCCAGCAAATATGTATTTACTGCAAGTTATTTGGAAGATTATGAATCTAAACTTTGTTATATCAAACTATGAAAATCAAAGAATAAATTCTGAACTGATTTTCTATTGTGAATAACTATTAACCATTTTATATTATTTTCAATTTTTTGAAACAATGTATTTTTCTAAGATAGTTATATTAGAAAATATTTATGGTAAAGCTTAGTTCACTCCGAGTTCGATTCGCTGGAAAAAGTGAAAAACAGAGCAAATAACACATCAGACATGACATCATTTCTGGCAAATTTACCATTTTGCAAATTGTTTTGAAGTTTGGAACTGCTTTTTGCTAGTGAAAAAATTTTGCCACCAATTGTATTCCTGCTAGTTATCACATGGTTCTTGTTTTCAAGATGGCTACAAAACTTTCTCATGCAATAGAATATTGTAATTTATGGTTTTTTAATATTCCACTCACACATCATCATTTTCTTTTTGATATGTCTTTTTTTTCTTGGTAAATAAACATGACTGGCTGCTTTCAATATTCTGTTGTTAGTCGTTTTGTTTTTCAAGATGATGTTTTCTCTTGCTTGCAAATGATTGGTGCTTAAAATTTGCAATTGCTTTTCACTTTTGGTTGTGCAGATCAATTTCTCTAAGCAAATAAAAATCACTTTTTACTATTCTCATTCACTTTCCTTTTCATTCAATGTGAACTAATCTTAACATTTTTCAATTGCTTTGATTCTTGTAAAAAAAAAACTGAAAATTAGGGAATAATATATTTATATATATATAATTATAATATAATATATATATTATATTTCATCAATAATCAAGTAAATATTCTAAAAAAAATACTACAGAACATTTTTCCAAATATTTTCAAGCTTAATAATGCAGTGTTTTGTGTGTGTTATATATTTGAATAGATAAGTCATATTTTAATGAGTTTAATATAATTTTTATATAACATAAAAATACTGAAGAGGTAATTTCCTTTAATTAATCAAATTTTATGGAAATATTTTTTAATAGATTTATTTATTTTCTTTAAAAATAAAAATGTCATGTATATGACAAAAGATTTCCACTCCTCAATTAACAGTATAACCCAGATACATCAAATATAATATATAAAAATACAAATGTAAATAGAAAAAAAAAGAAAAATGACAGTGTTTGTTTTCTAGTATTTTTGTTCTAAGAATTATAAAGTATTTGTTTAAAACAACTAAAATCTTCATGTAATAAATTTTTAAAATTATCATATTATGAGAGATGCAATAAAAGTATGATCTTTGAGAAATGCTTAGTTTATAAAAGGGAGTAAAAACACATGATGTGTTATGCAGTTCTGTTGAGGAATTATTAATCGTAGCCAATCCGACTGTATGTTTCTGTTAAAATATTTATGGAAGTGCAAACAATCAAAGTATTTGATGTGCTCTTTAAAAACCAGAAGACCCAGTCTGGACCTGGTGATGTTTGGATGATAAGTACATAGTACATTGCAGAGTAAATTTAAAGTTAAATAAAGTTTGTCAAATTCTTTCATGATTTTATTTAAAAGAGACAGTGCAGCCATGGCCCAAATTGATAAACTGTAATCTACAATAAACTGAAAATTTGTGAAAAAAATAGTGTGTAGCACATTATTCGATGAAATGTGTTTACAGAATTGATAGGTGATGCCATGATGTATTGCTAAACGCTTTTACTATTTTATCGATGTGACACTTAGCATAATTTTTGACAATAAAATTACAATTGAGATTATTTATGGAATTGATGTATTTTAAAGGATTTGTATTAATAGAAAATGGTGGAAAAGGGGTATTCCAAATGAGAAACACATTACCACAGTTTTATGAGTGTTAATTTTCAGATTATATTTTTGGTAGAGTTCTGACAAATGATGTAAATTTTGTTGAAAGACGTCCATGTTCTGAATTATTATTCTGATATCATTAATAGTAGATTTGAGTTAGCCAAGAATGTTGTTTATATAAACAGAGAAGAAAAGGCAACTTAATAATGAACCCTGTTGTAATATACAAATTGATGCAAAATCTAGAAACTCAAATTTTCCTATTTTAATTTTGTAAGTACTGTACATGATAGAAAGTAATTATTGAACCAGAATTGATAAATGGGGCCAAGATGAGTTGAAAGCTTGCCTGATGTCTAAGTGACCAACATAAATGGGGCGTTTTCTTTCTAAGTTATTGATGATTACTGATAAAATAGCGAATAAATTAGTGGAAGTGAAGTGATGATGGAGCACACAGTGTTGAAATGGGTAGGTATATTTTTCGGTAGACACAAATTTAAAATATTTTGAGCATAGCGGGCAATATGGTAATAAGGTGGTATAAGATTTTGTCCTTTTTTGGAATGGCTTTTATAGAAGATGAATACCACTGTTTAGGAACAAAACTAAATCTGGAAAATTTTGTGAATAATCTAGATAATATGATTGCAGACATGGGTTTTACTTGTAGAAGATAGCAGGTACATAGTCTGAACTAAAATTAGAAATTTTTAAAGTATCTGTTGCATCAATCATGTCAGAAAAGGAAAAAGAATGGTGGTATCTATTTGAGTGTGATTTGAATTTGGTCTTTGGTAAAATATTAGTGAATCTATTTTTGAAATTATTCTATACTTTGTAAACCTGTTGGTCCAGTACAACAGATGATTTATAGGAAACCTTTCTGGAAAATTTAGGTATAAAACTCCAAAAGGTCTTTGAGTCAGAAGCAAAGGAGCTGATTATTTTATTAAAATAATTTTGAAAAGAAATGTTGCATTCTATGTGGAACTGTTTTTAAATGACACAGTGTATATATATATATATATATATATATATATNTAGGTCTTATTTTCTGCGGATGTCTTATTTTCGGGGAAACACGGTACAATACCATAATGTTTTATCATTAAAAAATACTACAATACTCTTCAAATTACAAATGTAAACTTTGTTTACATTTGTAATTTGAAGAGTATTGTAGTATTTTCTAAAATTTGTTTGATTATAAAAATGAATTAGATATAAAATTTTGTTTTGCTACAATCATATCATACTTACTGGAAACATATTATCAGTAGCAGTAAAATTCAAATCATTCAAGAAACACTGAGTCATTTTTAATGCCAATTTCAGAGTTTTTTGATCAGGACAGGACTGGGGAGTGTATCTTAATAAATCCTATAAACATAAATTGTGAAAATTATGCTTTAGTTATGTAATAATGCAATATAAATGAAAATTATTTATATATAGCAATATATTATCCACAATTTAAATTAAAAAATACAATATTTATGAATTTCTGAAAAAACAACATTCACTTTGAATATTTAAAATTATTTTTGTTCAAATATTAAAATAATTCCTAATGTATTCAATACTCAAAAAACACAAGTATTCAAATCAATATTAACATTCAGCAGGATATTTTTATTTAACTGATATTTTTGGTTTTTTATAAGGGATCATCACATTACATCAATATAAATAAAATTAAAACTTCAAAAAACTCATTTTTGTATATTAAAAAGATTTATCAAAGTAATAATTTAGACAGTCAAGGAGTTAGAGTAGTTAAAGTATGTTATATATTTTTTAAGTTAACAAAAGCACTAAATTTTTGATAAAAATTCTTTAAAAAATTTAGTTATTTCTTAGTATAAATAGTATCATTTTTAGAATTCTTTAATGAGGAAACTCTCAACTCACTACAAAAACTAATGACATGATTAAAACTCAAAACCATCTTTCATATAAAATACAGTGATGAACTCAGTGTAATGATGAGATAATTACTTGGGAAATCCTGCTTTGGAAATTATGTCAGCAATTAACTACAGGAAGCCAAAGTTTAAAACATTTTTTTCCATTACAATGAAACCAAAAATTTATATCATAAAATTTTATATACTTATTGGTTATAATTTTGTTTTAAAAATATTCATATAGAATTTCATTTTTGTAAAAATTGGAATTAAATAAGGTAAATTTCCATGCTATGCATTCCTTTAAACATTCACATTTAATACATTAATTTTTTATAAAAAAGACTGGGTATTTTTCATCAAACTTCAGATCTAAATTCTGTATTGAAATATTGCATTATATTTATTCCTTTACTGAGACAGCAAATTGAATTGTTCAACGTTCCATATTTGCTGGAATATTTTTCAACACATATTTTTATTTGCATCTGAAAGAGAGAAAAACAATGACCTGCAAACAAAATATATCCTAAATACTTTATATGTTGAAATTATCTTTAATATTAAAAATCAGCAAAGTCTAATATAAATTAGTATAACATTATTACATAGTGGAAATATACTTGTTTAAACTCTATTTCATCTTTAACCAATACTGTATTTAGATACTTAAAATTTATTAGGTTAATGAAATCTGTCAATAATCTACACACTAATCAAACATTACATGATTTGCAAGTCCATAGAATAATTGTTATAGAGATTCAATTTTAAGATGCAATATACAAAATGTTAAAGTATTAGATTGGCATTTAAATAAGTTATAACAACATTTTTCAATGAAAATCTGATGTATAGGTTAAAACTTCCTCTACAAAAATCAGACATCATGTCTAGACAGCAGTAAATTTTAAAATATCCTTTATGATAAGCATTATGGTTTCATTTTCTCATTATTCTTAAATGTTAATTACACTACAGGAAAAATATATTCAAACTTAATCAGTCATTAATCTCATTAAAATGAAATAAATAAATGTTAAATACAAATACAAATTCTAAACTATTAAGATAAATAGAACCATTGCCAGTATAAAAAGGAGAGCAGAATAAAGTTATTATACATCAAAATTACTATTGCATAATAGATATAAATTTTAATTAATAACAACATTAAAAATTACTACTTTAATTAATTATATATATCTTATATTTCATTATGTTAAAAAGCAATATTTGATTTTTCTTTATAAAAATGAAATAAAATTTAAAAAGAAAACATTATATTCTATTTCGTTTGATTTAGAAATATTTAGGTAATTAAATGATAATTTAAAATCTTTTGTTTTTGTCAATTTAAAACAATTACTTTGATATTTTATGAAACCTACTATTGTAAGGTGATGTGCACATATTGCAATGATAAATTTTGCTTCATTTTTTACGTCCACCTTCCGTTTTATACAATTCATCACCACTACTTCCCTCTCCCCATTTGCCTAATCATGTGTACAACAAATGTCAATTAACAACCAAATATTCCAAAATAAATGAATTATTTTGTATGCACAAACACTTGGATGACCTCCCCCGTGCCAGCTTTCATCAACACCCTCATGACACCCCAATGTCATTGCAAGAAATGCATGCTGCCTAACTAACAGTTTAGCTATTCTACATCAAACTTTTTCCTAATTTATCATTAATTTACAAATAATCAATACAATTATTTACACTAATTCTAAAATCATTTTATTTTTCATAAACATGTATTAATTCTGAAGTAATATAATTCCTTTTTAATATAAGAGAAGTTACTCAAATAAGAAATACATTACCCTAACATTAATATATTAATATCTGGTCACTAAAATTTTAAAAAAGACACATTATTTATTATATTTCTAATATCATGATACTAAAACCTGCTATAATGGTTTTTCCTCTTTGTGACATACTCTCCACCAATTGTTTATAAATATTCAGTCTAACACAACCATCAAGTTTAGATTTGTTCTTTGTATGGTCCTTGTATGCACAGAACTGACATTCAAATCTATCCCAAAGATGCTCATTAAAATACAGACTAGGGCTTGGGCTGACCAATCCAACTTTCCAATATTTATGCCTACAAACCACACTGTTACAACCAAAGTAATGTGGAAGGTGCATTATCTTGCTGCAGATGTAGGGACCTTCCTTGAAGTACTTATAATGTTGAAAGTGTATAATTGTCCAAAATGTCCAGATACCACACAGCATTTATAGTTTTATCAATAGCAATTAATGGGTTCAAGCCATGCCATGCTATTTCCTCTATCAAACAAACTCTTTTGTTGGGATGATACAATCTGGAAGGAGCTCTTCCCCCGGTATTTACCACATCTGGATATAGGCATCTGACTGGTAGATTGCAAATCTTGATTAGACCAGTGAAAATCCTTTCAATGGACAGATTTAAATCCAGCATTTGCATTCCTTACACTATGTCAATTGGTATCTAGCATTAGTCATGGTGATTATTGGCTTAGAAATAGTTGCACAGCCATTGTAACCCAGAATATGAAGTTCTTCATACCATATTTGTCCTGACAGTCATTCCAGAAATCTCACATAGGATTTGTGCAACCTAAGACAATGGTAATATACAGCTTGTGCACACTAACATACTCTTGAGACGCTGGAACACTAACAATAAGCAACTCAACACCTTCCATACTCTTTCCAGCTTTTTGCTAGAAAAACTATAGGAAGTGTTGAGCTGCTTATTGTGCACACTGTTTTGCACAAAACTCTCTTGTCTCTCTGTTATTTTGAGAGGTTTTCTAGCATGTTTCTTGGAGAATTCAGCCCAAGTTCACTTCAGTTCGCATATGATATCATCAACTGTTGACTTCAGAACCCCAAGACTAACTGCAATATCTCATACAGAACATTTGTAAATGTGACCTTGGATCTACTATCATTCCATTTTGAAAGTTGGTTAATTTCACTGAATGTGGTATTTTGCAAGTTCCCTTTTGTTATGGTCTGTTCAAAGCCCAGCAAATGTGTTTATAGCCAACACAGTGCTTACTTTGCATGCAATCTAGCAGTGTCTGGATATTAATTTTTTGTACAAGAAAGTTGCCAACTTTCTTGTACAAAAAAGGAGGAGGCCAGTGCACAGACAATACACAACAGAAGTCATTTATAAATATTTGTTGACAAATTCTATACATTATAAAATATTAATTAGACAATAAATAGGTTTTTAAACTCAGCATTAGAATTCCTACCAACAGTTGCACAATGCCACCTTAAGCCTTATATTTTATTTGCTTCTCCAACTTAATTAATAATAGTGTTTTTTTCTTTCTATTAGTGATAAAAACTAAACTATTACTTTAGAATAAAAAAATAAAATATTGGATCATCATCCACTGGTAATATTTCAGAAATGATGAAGTAAAATTAAACAAACAATTAAAATTATACTCAAAAGGAGGATGAGAGAACAATACAATAAAATATTAATGTTTTGAAACATGAATATAACTTTCAAATTAAAATTTTAAAATTCAATTAAAAATATTAATAAATTCAATTTTGATTCCAGAAGTCTTCAAAAAATCCATTAAGATTTTAAATAAAAATTAATATAAAATATAAATAAAAATATAAAAGTAACTAAAAACTTACATGCAAGACCAAGGCATTTTTCTGAACTCTAGCTACAGGTTTATGAAGTAAATCTAAAATAAAAAATTGTAAATTTAATTTATTTTTATCATCACTTATGAAATATAACAGAGCTATAAATATATAAAGCTACCTTCTAATGTTGTGGCTTGTCCTTTCATATATTTTAATTTAATGCTCTATAATAATAAAAAATATAAAAATTTAAAGATAGTGAATATAATAAAGCAATTGTAATTTAATATAATATTTAAAAACATTTTTCATAAAATTTTAAAGCATTAAAATAATAATAATTATTATTATTATATAATAACAAAATATTTTAAATCATGATTTGTTTAATTTTTTGATAACTTATATATTAAATTCCAATTTAATTAAGAGCAATGGCACATTGTTGTGGTTATCATACTCTCTTTTCTAAACAACAATCAATATTGATATCTAATGAATACAAATATATATTTATATAAACATCTGTACCATCTTATATAGGATTCTATCCATATCATTTGCCAAAAATTCATATAAGAATTCTGGCACAAATTTCTGTTTTATTTCTATAAAAGTATGATTCATGTTTGAATCATGATGTATGAATTGACAACTTAATTAGCTATTATAGACAGCATTTGTAATGCATTGGGATAGCGTTGTGGCAATAGATAAAGGGGAAAAAAATGTAATTAATCAAAGTTTACAGTATATACAATTTGTCCTGTTTGAAGAGAATGTTTTTAAAGCCCAAACACATTACAATTTTATAGAAATATCCAAATCCATGTCCAAAATGGGACTCAGTCCTGCAATATGGTAAATAAAAGCAAATGCCTTATACAGCATTACTCTGCACAAAATTTGTAGTCTGTTAAGGCATTTTGAAATTAAACTATATTAAAGTAATAGTTTTGTTTCAAACTGATATAATGAAAAAAAAATATATTAAAATAAATAAAGTAATGAAAAAATGGATAACGAATTACTACAATTAATTTATTTAATACATACCTTAATAATTTCTGCAAATTTTGCATTTTCAACACTACACTTTTTTACAGTTTCAATTGCTTTAGAATAGTTCTGAAGAAAAGCTGCATAAACACCCAACTTGCTAGCCTAATTCAAAAGACAAATTATTTTAATTATTTCAAAAGTCAAATTACATTATTAATTATAAATTTACAAAAACAATTATATTAAGGTGTAAAAATTTCTTTAATTCAAATGTTAGATGTGTGAAATCATGATATAAACTACTTCTGAATTACATAAATAACTTAAAATGATCATATTACAATCACTGACTTAAATAGGTTTCAAAAACTAGTAAAAATTATTTAAAAATAATTTAGAAAAAATAGATTATTTTTTTTATTTAACCTATAAATTATAACTAACATTTTTCAAGAACTTAATACAATAAATGTCTATGTATCCATTTTGTATTTATAAAAAAATTAGCTTTCCAAATAAAGGAAATATGTTTAAAAAAATTCTTAATAATGTATACCAATATTTTAAAATGTTCTCCAACTGCATGTTTTCCATCTTGACTTTCAGTATAGGCTTTTAATCCTTGAAGAAAACTCAAATGGATATTATGCAATTCTGGAATCCTAAAAAATACTGTGTTGAAATCTTCTAAGGAAAGTAATGGCTGCGATGTCCCAATAGTTGCCTTTAGAGCCTTCATATACTAAATGAATATATTAATAAATCTTGACATATTATATAAATACAGATATATCTAATTATATCAAAACTGTACATACTGAATTTATATCTAATTATATTTATGTTCTAAATTTTATATTTTTCTAGCAAAAAGAAAAAATTAATGAATGTATAATAGAACTCCAATTATCCAAATTGATTCATTCTGCAGATGATTTGGATAATCAAAAATTCAGATAAGCAGATTAACATGTAAAAATGAAATTACAGAGTAAGAGCATATTATTGTACTGTATTTATTATTCATCAATGTGCAAGTAGCATCATACTGATCATTTTCATTTGTCAAAGCTAATAGGTATCAGTGATCATGCAGTTGCATGATGTAAGAGAATTGCAGTGTGATGTCAGTGGGAGAGAGAAAGGAGGACAAGTAATGGTTCAGATAATTGTATATTCAGTTAATCTGCATTTGGATAATTGAAAATCTACTGTAACTACTATTTTAAAGCATTTTTAAATTTCTCATAATTGTTCTTATGTAAGAAAACTATTGACTTGTATATCGAAAACTACTGATTTATTGCTAACAATGTATTTTGGTTTCACAAAAAAAAAAATTAGAGTCATTATAATTAATTTTAAATATTTTTTTAATTATTTTATATCCATTTCCAAATATCTGATTGTTCTTTAATAATAGGTTTGTAATTTTTAACTTTCTTCCTTTACAAACTTTTCTAAATATATATATTATAATTTATTTAAATTATAAAACTGAAAATAATATATTTAAAATTATCTTCATTATGCAAAAGTTAGGTAGATTACAAATACTGTATATCAATTGAGTATAAAAATGCATTGTTATGGAAAATGAAGAGCTTTTAAATTGTCATTGTTCTTTTAAAATAAAAATAACACACCAAAAATAATTTATCAAATATGTATTAAGAAAATTCCAACAAAGACAATTTTATAATGAATAATTTCCATAATAATACTTAATTCTTACAGTAGAATAGAGATTAGAATATCAATTTATCAGCTATGTAATAGGTTTTTAAAAATTTATTTTACAAATAATTGCTTTTGCATCAAATATAATTTCCTTCAATTGTTGATTAATTTAATTTAAATGATTTTAATGGATTTATATATATATATAAAATTAAAATTTTAAAAGTAGTTTACAATTATCATAATATTCATAATCTTAAAAGATTCTTTACATTCCAATAAAAATAGATATGCTAATGTTAATAACATGTTTTGATATTTTCATTTTTTTTCTTGAAAAGTTTAAAAGGCAATCTATGAAATTATCTAATCATGAATTAATACCATAAATCTGAAAGATTTGTAATATAATTTAAATTATGATCAAATAATTGTATAAATTGCATTTATATTTCTTAAATTAACAGACTGCAGTTACATGTTGTTCCACATTAAATTCATTAGTATCAAATGTGAAAAAGCAAATGTGTTTGTTATCAACTGTCAAAATGAGTTTGTAATGGAAGGAAAAAAAAAATACTTTTATATGATTACAAACAATGTAAATCACTATGTACACATCAATTCCATNTACATTAAAATAATAATAATTATTATTATTATATAATAACAAAATATTTTAAATCATGATTTGTTTAATTTTTTGATAACTTATATATTAAATTCCAATTTAATTAAGAGCAATGGCACATTGTTGTGGTTATCATACTCTCTTTTCTAAACAACAATCAATATTGATATCTAATGAATACAAATATATATTTATATAAACATCTGTACCATCTTATATAGGATTCTATCCATATCATTTGCCAAAAATTCATATAAGAATTCTGGCACAAATTTCTGTTTTATTTCTATAAAAGTATGATTCATGTTTGAATCATGATGTATGAATTGACAACTTAATTAGCTATTATAGACAGCATTTGTAATGCATTGGGATAGCGTTGTGGCAATAGATAAAGGGGAAAAAAATGTAATTAATCAAAGTTTACAGTATATACAATTTGTCCTGTTTGAAGAGAATGTTTTTAAAGCCCAAACACATTACAATTTTATAGAAATATCCAAATCCATGTCCAAAATGGGACTCAGTCCTGCAATATGGTAAATAAAAGCAAATGCCTTATACAGCATTACTCTGCACAAAATTTGTAGTCTGTTAAGGCATTTTGAAATTAAACTATATTAAAGTAATAGTTTTGTTTCAAACTGATATAATGAAAAAAAAATATATTAAAATAAATAAAGTAATGAAAAAATGGATAACGAATTACTACAATTAATTTATTTAATACATACCTTAATAATTTCTGCAAATTTTGCATTTTCAACACTACACTTTTTTACAGTTTCAATTGCTTTAGAATAGTTCTGAAGAAAAGCTGCATAAACACCCAACTTGCTAGCCTAATTCAAAAGACAAATTATTTTAATTATTTCAAAAGTCAAATTACATTATTAATTATAAATTTACAAAAACAATTATATTAAGGTGTAAAAATTTCTTTAATTCAAATGTTAGATGTGTGAAATCATGATATAAACTACTTCTGAATTACATAAATAACTTAAAATGATCATATTACAATCACTGACTTAAATAGGTTTCAAAAACTAGTAAAAATTATTTAAAAATAATTTAGAAAAAATAGATTATTTTTTTTATTTAACCTATAAATTATAACTAACATTTTTCAAGAACTTAATACAATAAATGTCTATGTATCCATTTTGTATTTATAAAAAAATTAGCTTTCCAAATAAAGGAAATATGTTTAAAAAAATTCTTAATAATGTATACCAATATTTTAAAATGTTCTCCAACTGCATGTTTTCCATCTTGACTTTCAGTATAGGCTTTTAATCCTTGAAGAAAACTCAAATGGATATTATGCAATTCTGGAATCCTAAAAAATACTGTGTTGAAATCTTCTAAGGAAAGTAATGGCTGCGATGTCCCAATAGTTGCCTTTAGAGCCTTCATATACTAAATGAATATATTAATAAATCTTGACATATTATATAAATACAGATATATCTAATTATATCAAAACTGTACATACTGAATTTATATCTAATTATATTTATGTTCTAAATTTTATATTTTTCTAGCAAAAAGAAAAAATTAATGAATGTATAATAGAACTCCAATTATCCAAATTGATTCATTCTGCAGATGATTTGGATAATCAAAAATTCAGATAAGCAGATTAACATGTAAAAATGAAATTACAGAGTAAGAGCATATTATTGTACTGTATTTATTATTCATCAATGTGCAAGTAGCATCATACTGATCATTTTCATTTGTCAAAGCTAATAGGTATCAGTGATCATGCAGTTGCATGATGTAAGAGAATTGCAGTGTGATGTCAGTGGGAGAGAGAAAGGAGGACAAGTAATGGTTCAGATAATTGTATATTCAGTTAATCTGCATTTGGATAATTGAAAATCTACTGTAACTACTATTTTAAAGCATTTTTAAATTTCTCATAATTGTTCTTATGTAAGAAAACTATTGACTTGTATATCGAAAACTACTGATTTATTGCTAACAATGTATTTTGGTTTCACAAAAAAAAAAATTAGAGTCATTATAATTANAAGAAATTATTAATTTTTAAAATTTCATAAATAAGTAAATATATTAAAATGATTAAAATAACATTTATTAACAATAATATTTGTCAAATTGTAAGTATTTTAACAGAAGTGCTTAGTAGCAAACACCTACATATTAGTGTCAAGGTCTATTTAGTACGTTACACCTGAATGAATGAATATAGGCCAAATTAGAAGTGCTTTTATGGTTATTTTTTTTAGCAGTTTATTATTAGACTAAAATATAAGTTTAAAAAAAATTACTGCACAAACATTGATGTAATGTAGATAATATATTAAAATAAATGTTGAATTGAACACATTTTATTATTATAAATATATTTTTAAAAACAATATACAGGTTTTAGTTTGAAAATTTATAATTATTCGGGTTTTTTTTAAATAAAATTTTGTTTTTAAAGCTTAACGGAACAATTCTAGAAAAATATATAAAGGGAAGTTTAAAAAAAATAAAGGATATATATGTCAATTTTTCTATCCAGCAGACAGAGCTAGATTATCAGATTACTTCTGATAATGGTTAACAATGCTTTTATATTGGTGAAAAGGAAGCAGCAGCTTAATATTTTATGAAATAAAATTTGACAGTTTCGATAAAATTTAAGCAGAATAAATTCATTTTAAATAATAAATTAGACAAAAAATTATCAAAATATACACTAAAATCTTTGAAGTAATCAATATTTATGTAATTAAATTATTACTATTAATTTTATTTGTCTATATAAAAAGCAATTAGAAAAAAAAAACTATATTAACACAGAAAGATTTTCATAAAATTAGAGAATAGTTGTATAAATAGATTTTTTAGAAAGTTTATTATAAAAATAAATAACTAAATAAAATATTTTCAATAAGAATTTCATAATTATATTATAATTTCAAATTTTTTTAAATTATAATTTTCAAAATAAAAAAAGAAACAAGAAAAACAATCATTTAAGTAACAAATTAAATAATTTATATTTAATAACATTTTTATTTGATTTTAAATTAAAATTCTTCTGTAAAATACTGGTTCTTGGATAGAAATAATGGCTAAAACACATGAATAACAATTTCGAAATTATAAAATATTACAACTTTATGTATATGAAACATTCATTTACATCATAAAGTTCAAGTACTGGACTCTACTAAATATTATAGGTAAAAAAATATGAAAGTATTTATCAAAAATTTCTAAAAATAAAGCTTTTAAACTATAAGAGAGAAAAATCAAAAATCTGCGATTTAAGAAATTGATATAACAAAATATTTTTTTTCCATCAAAAACATCATAACAGCAGACTTCATTATTTAGTTTGGTTTGCTAGTATTGAATTTCTCTACGATATGTAACTCAATCTACAAAATCACTTCTGTTTAACTAACAAAATTAATAATGACCATTTTATTTGAAGTTTTGTCGAGGTGTTTTAAGTTTTAAATGAAGTAGAAACAGACTTTAACAGTTTCCATTTAAATTGTATTGAAATTGGTGCATGTAATGGTTATTATTAATTTAAAAANATTTTCCTCTTCTTACTTTTTGGTTATTGGGAGGTGTGGAAGATCCAGATGCATATAAACACGAAGTCGATTCAACAGAGCTGCTATAAACACCTAAAAGTAATAAAATTTATTTAGAAAGATGATATCTTAAATTCGATTTTCATGATTAAAACATTTAAAATTTCTCAAAAGAAAGTTTTTTAAATTTAATTTTAAAATCTCATTTAATAATATTAAATTTGGCATATGATGGATTAAATAAATTTACTAATAAAAGATAAATAAAATAATTAAATAAAAATCTGATAAGTTAAAAAAAAAATTACTTGCCAAATTTTCAAAATTAATTGAGAAAGAAATTATTAATTTTTAAAATTTCATAAATAAGTAAATATATTAAAATGATTAAAATAACATTTATTAACAATAATATTTGTCAAATTGTAAGTATTTTAACAGAAGTGCTTAGTAGCAAACACCTACATATTAGTGTCAAGGTCTATTTAGTACGTTACACCTGAATGAATGAATATAGGCCAAATTAGAAGTGCTTTTATGGTTATTTTTTTTAGCAGTTTATTATTAGACTAAAATATAAGTTTAAAAAAAATTACTGCACAAACATTGATGTAATGTAGATAATATATTAAAATAAATGTTGAATTGAACACATTTTATTATTATAAATATATTTTTAAAAACAATATACAGGTTTTAGTTTGAAAATTTATAATTATTCGGGTTTTTTTTAAATAAAATTTTGTTTTTAAAGCTTAACGGAACAATTCTAGAAAAATATATAAAGGGAAGTTTAAAAAAAATAAAGGATATATATGTCAATTTTTCTATCCAGCAGACAGAGCTAGATTATCAGATTACTTCTGATAATGGTTAACAATGCTTTTATATTGGTGAAAAGGAAGCAGCAGCTTAATATTTTATGAAATAAAATTTGACAGTTTCGATAAAATTTAAGCAGAATAAATTCATTTTAAATAATAAATTAGACAAAAAATTATCAAAATATACACTAAAATCTTTGAAGTAATCAATATTTATGTAATTAAATTATTACTATTAATTTTATTTGTCTATATAAAAAGCAATTAGAAAAAAAAAACTATATTAACACAGAAAGATTTTCATAAAATTAGAGAATAGTTGTATAAATAGATTTTTTAGAAAGTTTATTATAAAAATAAATAACTAAATAAAATATTTTCAATAAGAATTTCATAATTATATTATAATTTCAAATTTTTTTAAATTATAATTTTCAAAATAAAAAAAGAAACAAGAAAAACAATCATTTAAGTAACAAATTAAATAATTTATATTTAATAACATTTTTATTTGATTTTAAATTAAAATTCTTCTGTAAAATACTGGTTCTTGGATAGAAATAATGGCTAAAACACATGAATAACAATTTCGAAATTATAAAATATTACAACTTTATGTATATGAAACATTCATTTACATCATAAAGTTCAAGTACTGGACTCTACTAAATATTATAGGTAAAAAAATATGAAAGTATTTATCAAAAATTTCTAAAAATAAAGCTTTTAAACTATAAGAGAGAAAAATCAAAAATCTGCGATTTAAGAAATTGATATAACAAAATATTTTTTTTCCATCAAAAACATCATAACAGCAGACTTCATTATTTAGTTTGGTTTGCTAGTATTGAATTTCTCTACGATATGTAACTCAATCTACAAAATCACTTCTGTTTAACTAACAAAATTAATAATGACCATTTTATTTGAAGTTTTGTCGAGGTGTTTTAAGTTTTAAATGAAGTAGAAACAGACTTTAACAGTTTCCATTTAAATTGTATTGAAATTGGTGCATGTAATGGTTATTATTAATTTAAAAAATAGTAATAATTATAGTCATAATATATAAATACTGATGAAACAATTAAATATCAACATTTATAGCATACGTATATAATAGAGAGGGAAAGCAATAATAATTTCTAATTGGAGTAAGTTATATTTAGAATAATTAACAAATTAAATAGAAAATTATTTATATTATTTTTTTCCATTTAACTTTGCAAATGTTTTATTTTTATTATGTACCAACATATTAATACAATATCTTTATTAATAGAAATGATGATAATGATACTACATCTTATTATAACATGATTTATCTATCACAGCATTCAATTTGAATATTTCTTGATTCCATAATTAATAAATAAATTGATCAGAATTAATTTTCAGAATTTTTATTATTATTATTATTGAATTCTAATTAAAATTGAATATTGGATATATTATTAAATTTTTTGGAAGCAGTTTTAAGAGAAGATTGTAAATATGATAGACTGGAATTGAGATGGAATGCAGAATTTGCATTCAGATTAAATTTTTCAGTTTATTCTTATTTTTAACCCATCTTTTATAGTTAAAATTGCTTGAATTATTTC
The DNA here is from genome assembly GCF_000671375.1 of Centruroides sculpturatus. NCBI lineage: Eukaryota > Metazoa > Arthropoda > Arachnida > Scorpiones > Buthidae > Centruroides > Centruroides sculpturatus. The sequence continues at coordinate 36,933 of NW_019385950.1, read as the reverse complement.
AATGAAATGCATGAATAAACTTAAAAATTACATACAAATTAACTTTTCAATTAAGATTTACTCTGTAAGCTCTGTATTTTTAAATATTTGAAAAATAATACAAGAATTTTTAGTAATTCTTACATTCACGTAAGCAACTTCTCCGATTTAAACATAAATTTTGTAAATATTTTGACATTTTTTTAAAATTTCTATTAACAAAAAAATTTGTCATAATTAATATTAAAATGAAAATTGACACTTATTCTCATTGATTTTCAATTATGGATCTTTTCTCACATTATGAAAAGCAATAAAATTTTTCAATATATTTTATTAGCATTTCTTTTAATAACAGCTATTTTAGTCTTATAGTTTCAATTTATTCTAAATTTTCGGTGAAATTTACTTAAATTTTTTGTTCTATCAAAATTTTTATTGTATTATAAACAGAATGCTTGAGCCTGTTATTTTATTTGATATTTATAGCTTATCCTCAATGAAAAAAGTCAGATAAGTGAAATATGCTATTTTAGAGCATTAATAATGAAAAAAAAATGATAAGATTACAAAATTAAAAACAAGCAATTTTTTTGTCCAGTCTAAAATAATTGCACACTTCTTATAACATGCATAGAGGAAATACTTAAATTTATCAAAATCAAGCAATTTCATGTACTAAAAGAGACAAAAACATAATTTTATCATTATTTCAATTCATTGTTGATTGAAATTACTTCTGACAAATCTCTATAACATGTTTAAAGTTTAACAATCAAAACATATTAAATCAATGCAATTTAACAGATCTAAATTTCATGGCTTATTACCTAATATGTTAAACTACATTTAACTTTAACATACTACTTATACCAAGTTTATATATCATTTAAGAAGCTTATTGTAATAAGTTAAATATATCCAAATTAATTTAATTATATAGAGGAACAGTGACAGAGAAGCAGAGACAAACATATGCCCCTCTGGGCACTAAATTAGAAAGGGTGCTTGAACTCTCCTAATAGATAGTATATAATTGAAAGAATTTATCAATGAAAAGTTAATTGTTATGCTAATATATTAATGTTAAAAACTACTGCTTTATTCATCATCAATACATGCTGTTAAAACTTACAGATTTATATATAGAGAGAGCTCTATGCTTATTTAATTATATTTGACTACTAATTACAAGTACAATAAATCTTTTTATGTATTAAAATTATTATAAGACATTAGGAAAAACAAATTAAATTCTCATATTGCATATAATTAATTAATTATTCATTTCAGAAATGCACTTTCATTAATTTATTTTAATAAAGAGCATTTGTAAAATATAGATATATGTTGAGAAATAAGGATATTTTCAATATGTTTATTCTGTTATGCTTAATTCTCTTGGCATGTCTGAATCTCATAAATAATAATAGTAATGATGATGATAACAAAGGTAAACAACGAACAAAATCAAAAATGCTATTCATATAAAACATTTCTCATAACTTTTCCTTATTATTTATATAATTTTCATTTAATCTAAAGAATTAACTAAAATGAAGATAGAAGAATGATATCTGGAAGAAAGCTTGGAATATTTGTAACTTTAAACTGATATTAATTCTTGAAATTATTAAATTCAATTAATAAGTTATAAAATAAATTTCAGGAATCTCAATAAAATTTTTATCAGAGATCCAATTTCATTGATTGTAACATTCTAATCTCCAGTTTGTTTAAAATTTCTTAGATATATATTATTAAGCAGTCAATTTAAATAAAGGAAAGTAAGTTTTTGTCAATAAATAATGAGATTTTAGAAATATTTCCTTAAAAACAATTGGAAATAAACTGGAAACCCTTATTTCACTTACAAACAGTACTTCAAGGTTATTCAATAGATAAGAATAGACATTTTAAAATGCAGTTTTTAGAAAACAGATAAAACAAATTGTTTTATTTTAAAATATATATATGATTTTAGTACTTAATGTCTTATAATTATATACCTGTGTTATTGTTGTATAAATTAATTATTTTTTAAACAAATTTCTGGTCAATTTTTCAATAAATTCATCATAAAATTATAAACTAATCTTAATTTCAAATAAAAGTAAAAGTGATATTTAAAATAAACAAATGAAAAAGAAAAATCAAAATATTATCCATTTTCTCCACATATAAATATATAAATGTTCAGATATTTAATATTATATAATAGTAAAATTACAAAAATATTAAAAATTCCTGTAAAAGAGCTTCATCGCATTATATTTTAAAGCACAATAAAAAGTTTGCATTGATAAGAAAGTTCCACAAAGACTAAAGCTTACACCTCCCAACAGACTTGTAGGGAGGATAAAAACTCTAAAGTTTTTATCCTCCCTACATTATATATAATTACATTATTTATCCTAAATTATATAAATAATTCTTTCTTATGAGAATTTTGACAATGAGCATGCACTCTCTCATTAAAAAATAACTGAATTTTGCATTCACATAAAAGAAAAATACTTATATGTAATTTTTATAATTATATGAATGTATTTTTACTTTATCAAATTATAAAAATCACCATTTAAAAATTATTAGAAATGATTTTTAAAATATGCATTAAGTTTCCTTTATATTTAAGTAAATAAATAAAAGTTTACAAAGTTTCAATTTATTTAGAGGAATAGAAACAATTAATAATTGAGGAACTTTTATCAGAATAGAAATGAGTGGAAGGAAATGAATAAAAATTCATTTATTAATAAAAATTTTTGATTTGAAATGAATAAAATTTTAAATGTCCTATTTTTTTACTTAATATAACCATACACAAAATTTAGATAAAACTTGTTCAAGTAATTTAAGATAAAAATCCATATCCAAGTATTGACTAAAACATATATCATTAAAAATATTTTACTCTTAATTTTTTTGAAATACAATGAATAAATGCTTAACTTGATACAACAACGTTGTTCTGTGATATGCATTTTGAGTGTTTTGGTTCTCTTTGATCATCTGAATTACAACTTTTAAAAAATTACACACTACAAATATTTAAGATTTCCTGGCCTTATAACAAATTGCAACAAATAAAGAAAATAATAGACAGTGTAATTCTACAACTGAAATATTTTACTTGTTTACTCTTTATAACTCCTCATATTTTTAAAATACAGATGTCTTTTAGAAATTTTAATGCTTTGTTTATTTAGTACTTTTAAGAAACAAATTCCTCATTATCAGAATACAAAATTGACTGTTCAATTTTTTGATTAGTGTTCGAACTTTGAATCTGTTTAATGAATACAGCTTATATGTTGTCTCTCATCACAGATTTAAAAATTAATTTTAACAATAATTTACTTTTATGTATTGTATATTATGAAGAAAATAACCTTGAATACTAATGTATAAGTAGTATTGTACTGCAATAGGTTCATGCTCTTCACATACAAGGTCTGTTCAAAAAATACGCAGACTGACGTCATAAAACAAAATGTACTTTATGTAGAAGTTACATGTCTGGGTTCCCTTCAAAGTACTCTTCTTCTCAACACACACTTTTCCTAATGGTGTTTCCACTTGTTGAAACAGTCCTGGTATGCTTTTTTTATAATGTCCTTCAGCACCTTTGTCGCATTTGCCTTAATCTAGGGAATCATCTCAAATCTTCCTTTCAAGGGTCTTTTTAGTTTGGGGAACAAGAAAAAGTCACAAGGAGCAAGGTCAGGTGAGTAGGGGGATGGGAAAGAACAGTGATCGAGTGTTTGGCCTAAAACTCATGAGTTCTGAGGGCTGAATGGGCTGGAGCATTGTTGTGATGGAGAAACCAGTTGCCACTCCTCCACATTTCTGGCCTTTTGCAATGGATGGGGTCCCTCAGACATTTCAGAAATTGAATGTAGTAAGTCTAGTTCACTGTGGAGCCTTGGGGGAGGTACTCATGGTGAACAACACCCTTAGCATCAGAGAAAACTGTCAGCATCACCTTGACATTGGATTGAACTTGGCAAGCTTTTTTGGGTCTGGGGAACGTTTCACCCACCCACTGGAACTTGGACCTTTGTTTCAATGTCATAACTGTAAACCCATGATTCAACACCTGTTATGATCCTTGACAAGAAGTTTTCATCTTTTTCTGAATGATCAAGCAGTTCCTGACAAATCTGGACGCGAATGGCTTTTGGTCATCCATCATCAGGCATGGCACAAATTTTGCAGCAATGTGGTGCATCTTCAATTTTTTGGTCAAAATTTCGTAACAAGATCCAACTGATATCCCACACTCTTCAGCAAACTCCCTGATGGTCAGACGTTGATTTCCCTGCACCAGGGTGTTGATTTTGTCGATGTGTGGGTCATCAGTTGACGTGGAAGGATGTCCAGGATGCTCATTGTCTTCAATCAACTGTCAACCACCCTTAAAACATTCATGCCACTTGAAACATGCTGTACGCTTCAATAGCAATATCACCATAAGCCGTGTTGAGCATAGCAAATGTTTCAGTCGCAGATTTTGCAAGTTTAACACAAAATTTCACAGCAAGTTGTTGCTCCATCAGATCATTCATTCTGAAATCTGACAAATGAAAAAATCGCACTTCACTAAAAACCGCATAGCTAATCAACAAATAAAGATATCTGTAATCGAGAAATGGCTTTATCACCAGACAATCTGTACAAACCTAGTGGATTCCCTTGGAACCAACTGGAGCCACGCAATTCAAACAGTTCACATATTTTTTGAACAGACCACGTATTCTTTAAGGAAATCCAGCTCATTGGGTTTGAAAGATGAAAAGGTTTAAAGCTATGCAGACATCTGATAAAGAGTTGATCAATTCCAGTAGCCTCTTAACTGCTCATACTTTGAATTCCAGTGAGTAAAACAAGATAATTTTGTTTTCCAAAAATGTTTTCTATTTCATCAAATGCCTTTGAACTGCTAACAATGGAATTCCACAAGGCCTGACACTTTTCCATGGCACTACGATGAGACCTAGAGTCAGTTGGTATGCTTTCTATCAATATCAGTGATTAATATCAAATTCAATGTGATAAGGAAGATGATAATAATTCACTTAAAACTGCAAATTACTGTCCAAAAATTACCAAAATTCATAAAAAATCTACTGAAAATTAAATGTTATGCATGTCTTCATCAAAAACTAAAACTTTTAGCTAATTTTATAAAATTATACAATTTTTTTATATTTTTAAAATACATTATTTATGAATGACTTCACTTTGCTACTAATTTCTACAGATTACTGTAGTCTACTATATGTACTGTCATCAAAGCCATTCCTCATTGGATGAGATACAAATACGTATGATATTTCTTAAATAACTTCTTCCCATCTAAAAAGCTGAGAATGTTTTTGAATTGCTCTTCCTATTTCTAGGAATAAAACATTAAAATCTTGAACACATATATTACAAAATATATTTTGTTGCTTACTGATAATTTTTTAATGTTACTGATATGAATTCATTATCAATTTTATACGATGTAAAATCAAAAATCATAAATCTTTGAGTAATACTGATTTTAATTTAAAATCATAATTTACTTTAACAGATTTTAAATCATGAATTTAAATCATACCCATCTTTATGCATAAGTTAATAGTTTGATCATTGTCAAACATTTTAAAGTTTAAAGTTAAAGTTAAATTTAAGGGAAAAATTATACCTAATATGATACAAAAATATATTATATAATTTTTAAAATTTTTAAACAAATTTTTATAAGTTCAGAAAGAAAATAATTTAAATATATTACAAAAAATTATCAATATATTTTCCTATAAAGAATTAGCAAATGACCTAAATCTCTAATTAAATACATTTGGATTAATATGCATGTCTATAAAATAGAATACAAATCAACCAAGACATAAATTACTAGTTTAAAAATGATAAAAGGAATTACTTTTTTTGTATGTAATTGGCATTCATCACATAACTTTTGAAATGAGAATATTTCTTATTCTGGTTCACTTTGAGATAACTTACAAAACAAAAACATAATCGTGAATAATTATTTAAATATCTTCATCATCAGTTTTATAATCTTAGACTTCTAAGGAATGGATTCAAACAAAACAAAATGACAACTTTTTAAAATTTTTAAACAAAATTACATTGCTATTGTTCAATCAAATATACTAAATCATGTAACATTATACTTTATATATCAAAATATTTCTTACAGTCTCAATATTGCTGATTTTTCCAGGACACGCTATATTAAGTTTACAGGCAGTAAATTTACCTATAAATAACTTATCACAAAATTAAATGGCATGGATACTTATATTCATTCAGGAAAAGTAGCAATCATAAATGTCTGCATATAGTGAGTAAACTTTAAGTTCAGACATCAAATGATCAATGTCTTAGACTAATGAATAAAAACAGATCTTTATCTTCTACATAAGTTAGCTAATATCTGGCATTTACTCAAAAATCTCTTAATTTAGAATCAATACCAGAGGTTATAGCACAATGATAATATATATTTACAGAACTATGTTAAATATTTTACAGTATATTATTAACATGAAATAATATCAAATATGATTACATAACTTATATGTATAATTAAAAAACACTTAAAGCTTTTGTGTGCTCCATAATTATGGTTTGCAATAAATATAAAAATTATATCAACTGATACNACGAGACAACGCACCTGCAAGCAATGCGACTTCTTCCACAGGCTAACCGGTTCCAAAACGTTGGCCAAGACTACATGTCTCATAGATATCTTTCACGGAGACAGCACCCTCTCTGCCCCCTCAATGTCGCCTCAATTATTTCCTCATCCACTTGTGGCTTCACAACACCTAAATTTAATTAATATCAGTTGGATTAACGCTTTCTTAATATGCTCGTTAAGAGTGTTACGATTTTGTCACGAAAGGAAGAATCGAGTGCCGCTCTATCAAATAACTGTGCCGTTATTGTAGTGTTTTAAGTTTATTATCCGTGACGAAAAAAAACAAAATTAACTGACTAAAGGGCCTAACCGACATATATTAATGATTTATTGAATTGCTTTTGATTATAAATTTCCATTAATAAATATAAGATCGGTAAAATGATTTTACAATTAATGTACAGAAATAATTTATCATTTTAATCATATTCTTAATTAGATAAGAAAAAGTGAAATTACTCGTTAAATTATCTTCATTTCACATTTAATTTAAAAGTATATGTTCTCCATTTCAAATTAGTAGTGTCTTGCCCCTGTACATCATACTTTTCCTGATAACAAGTGTCATGTCAGACATTATGTACAGTATCTCAGTTTAGGGAAAAATTTTTAAATTAAATTCACATGACTTCCAGTCTCGACCAAAAGTTCTTATATAGTTAATTGGGGCCTCCAGCTCCCAAGATTTCCATATCTGATCTTGACTTTCATCTATCTAACACCATTCTCGAGATTAAGTAAGGACAGACAGCAACAGTGGAAATTTATAGGTCTACAATTTTTCCAAATTGCAGTCCAATAACTATGAAATTAACTTAATTAATGTCTTGCCATGCTATTCAGTTATATTTCATTACAGTGATGTTTGAGAGTTTGTTAATTTCCTTGAAGTTTAACATAATAGATATTATGTAAAAAGTATCAATTAATAAGTTATTTTTGTAAATTTTAAATGATAAAAGTACACATTACATTTATGAAGTAAGTATATTCATATAAATTTAATAAAGAAACAAACTTTTTAAAAAATGTAGAAATACTTTTGAACTTGCCAATCCATCATTAGTTGCATAAAACCTGATGTAACTGATGTGCTAACAAGTTCTGATGTCAATAATTAAAGAATATAAATTTATATTTGTAAAACATTCACACATTAAAAATTTATATTCTTTAATTTTTATTTTAAGTCATTTTCAAGTTTCAATATTTGTAAGTACTGTATTAATAATAATACTTTATATTTCTAACTAAAAAAAAAACCAAAATAAGAAATTTAGGCCTACATTTCAAGTTTATTCATTGATGAAGCACATTTCGACAGTTTTTATGATATAATAAGCTTAATTTTAGTCATACTTGAAGTTTTAAGTTAGTTTCAGCACAGAAAACTTTTAAAATTTTTTGTATTTTTTATTTAAATCTAATATTCAACTTTTATTCATTTAGAATATATATGTTAGCATTGTAAAAATTTACAATTAAAAATCGAACCTGTTATCGGCGTGTATCCTATAAAAGATCGTCCCACAAATGTTTTCGAACTTTATGAAGATTACAATTTTTAATTGTAAGTGTAGTATACTTCCGGTGTTAGTAAAGGGTTGAACAGTATTATAAAAATTGTTAGTTTTATGAAAGAAATTATAAAGACAACCTGAATTGAGTTAGCAAGTTGAAATATTAATTAATGTGAGAGGCTGAGGGGGGGAGATTTCAAAATGAAATAATAATGATTATATCTGATATCGTTATCATCTCCACTGCAGTCTGGACTGTCAGTAGTAACAGTCAATGACAAATGGGAACAGTGGAGTCAGAGATTGACGCCTCGTCTACAAACAACACAACCCATTTATTAGACAATTAACTTACAAATAACTTACAAAAAGCATGAAGGATTGAAGTCCTTGTATACTTTGGTTCATAGTCTTCAAAGAAGAGGAAAGTCCAGCGATGAGGGTGGTTTCCTATCGCTGACTGGATGTTGCATTCAAAGTCCAGTTCTCAAACAGAAAACCATGTCCAGTGAATGCAGATTGAAATTTCTGAAGTTTCTCTCAACAAAGGTCTATAACTTTTGGAGGATACATCAGCAAAGGACAAGATGGAACCTTGCAGGAAGCACCCCAACAAAGGACATAGCCTCATGGAACACCATGGCAAAGAACGAAGTGTTCTTGTAGCCTGGGCTTAAATATCTTTTCGTCTTGCAAATTGTCACTTTATTGGTTATAATTCCCCTTTCTTGGTCCCAGACTGGTCTTTCTCTGTTACCAGGTAAAATTAGACCAAACCGGTTCCCGAAAAACAAATTGTTTATTAATACAATTTGACACCAAATGAACCTTGTACCTTAACTAATATTCCCTTTTTTGTTAGTCTTGTCAGGTGGGATATGGGGGTAATTAAGGGTCATCTATCTTTAATCTTATGGTACATGGGCACATGACAACAGGGTTCTTTATACTATGTTATTTTTGTTGAACTTTGATAAAACCTTCTATTGGCCAGTTTTCTTATAAATGAACAATCAAAAGATTTCTTACAGAATCATAATGAACCCATTTTATTAGACACATATGAGAATTTTTACACATTATGTATTTAAAAAATGCAATAAAATGTATAAACTTTAATAAAATGTAACAGAGACTAAAAATGTCTTCACTTTTTCATCACGTCCAATCACCAGTAACAACTATCTTCGACTGAAGAGACAACCTTTCTTTAGAGGCTATGCCTTTGCTAAAAAATGCAAAACAGTCTAAAAATTTACAGATTACAATCCCAGCACAATTATAAATATAATATTTCTTTTGTAAAAAAACAGCTGTTTTGCATTTTTTTTAGCAGAGGCGTAGCCTCTAAAGAAAGGTCATATCTTCAGTCGAAGATAGTTGTTACTGGTGATTGGATGTGATGAAAATGTGAAGACATTTTTAGTCTCTGTTATATTTTATTAAATTGTAAATCCGTCAGCCTTATTTTTACAAAATGTATAAACTGTTTATTTTGAAAGTGGTGTAAGTCTATTTACGGAAAAAAGTTGAGAAATCACATAATTCACGTATAATTTAGTGTGAACTTTTTTTATTTAAAAACAATTCACAATTAGTATTTTAAAATAACCATACACTTTGATCAATTGAAGACTTTGTCAGTAAATGACATTGCATAACCATTAATTATGAAAGTGGTGCAAGTCCATTTTCCACAGTCTAATTAAGCACTTAGGAGCTGTCTATAAATTACGTCCATATTTTTCTTGAAATTTTTACATTCCCTCCTTCCTTGTCCCAGTTTGTTCAAGTTTCCGTATCACCTTCCACTTTTCAGATGTCCAATAAAACTCAACCTCCACTAAAACCTCTATCACCTTATAAATGATAGATACCATAAGTAGAAATGAAACATACATGGAATTTTGAAATAAATACAATAAAATGGTTAAACAAATTTAATAAAATAAACGGGCATCCAGTGACACTCAACCCCTTCCCTTTTCCTTGTCCAACTTGTCTTAACCCACACCCTTTTCCAGTGTGGACATCATTTATGGACTGCTTCTTATCAGAGAAGAATAAAACTTATTTAACAAGCAATTATTTATTGTGGCATTGTCGCAATGTTGGGCTGCAATTTTTAATCATATTTTTAATTTATTTAATTTAAAATATATGTTCTCCATCTCAAATTAGTACTGTCTTGCCCCTTTTCTTCATGCTTTTCCTGTTAGATAAATGATGGCACAACTCTCTTGCTAACTTTTTCAAGGAAACATTTTTTCATTGAAATAACATGACTTCCAGTTTCTATTGGATTGGAAGTTCATATATAGTTAATCGGAGCCTCCTATCCCAAAGATTTCAACATTTGGTATCGGCTTTCATCTATCTAACTCTATTCTTGACATTAAGAAATGACAGACAGACAAAAGAGTGGTAATTTACAGATCTACAATTTTTTCAAATTGCAGCCCAATAATTGAAATTTAATGATGTGAAACTATGAGCACTAAGTTTTGGCTCTATGGAAGACTTATCACACACTATTGATGTAGTTGGAGTAATCACACAGAAGTTGGTAAACCTGTATCTACCAACTTCTGTGTGATTACTCCAACTACATCAATAGTGTGTGATAATTCTTCCATAGAGCCAAAAATTAATGCTCATAGTTTCATATTATAACATAAGGACAAAAAGCAATTCACAAAATTTAGTGACTTTTACAGTTCAATAATTATGAAAGTAGTGTAAGTCCATTTACAGCCCAGGAAGAATAAATTCATTTTGTTAAATTCACATAAAACTCATTTATATAATCAGCTTATATATTTCTAAATTCATAGAAAAATTGCTGAACTTAGTACACTTATATTTTTGAATCAACTAAAATGCAACCTTTAAATATCTTGAAAGAAGAAAAAATGGACTTATATACTACTTTCAAAATAAACAGTCCATATATGAGTAAACAGTGCAGATCACATGTACTATATCTTCACAAACCAAATAGTGATTAGTAATTGAATTTAAGAAATCATATGATAGTTACTTTAAAACAATATTTTACTTAGTTTTTACACTGTACTGTACATCCCATTAAAGAGTATTCAGAAATTTTGGAAGAAAAATGTTCACTGCTTTTCAGCTAGATCACCTACTATATTTTTGGAAAGAAATGAAAGATAGTGTGATTGGTAAATATGCTGTTTTAACTGGTTATTTGATAGAACAATAAAACTGATGACACAAAAATGGAAACCAATATGTAAGTACACTGAAATTATATGATAATAAATTTTAACATTTCCAAGTGTATTGTAAGTTATACAGAGCTCCTGATTTTTGAGTAAAGTCAGATGATCTGACAAAGATCAGACAGAGGTCTGGATAGCATAACTGGCAATGAATCTACATGGTAAGCAAAAATTGCAGGTTTCAGTCCTGCTCCAGACCGACTGTTTTTTTCCAGAAATTTTAAATTAAAATTAATTTACTATAATTATTAAAATTATCACAAGATAACAGCTTAACCACCTACTTATAGACAAATTAATTAATATCTAATTATTAGCTTAGCCTAATCATAGCCCAATAATTCAGCAAATCATCTAGCTTTACTTAGAGCTCCCAATCCCAAGAGTGCTCTCAAGTAGACTCAACTGTACATTTATTTATTTATTTATAGAACTGAATGATAATTCATAAAATTATAAACAGTTTAAACTTTTAATCATTACTAAAAATTCTCTTACATTTAATTTAAAAATTAGAAATTTATTAAATCTAATAATAAATATTAAGAAAGTTTTTAAATTTACAAAAATGAAATGTTAAATTGTTTAAATTTTATAATGAAATAAACAGTAAATGAATGGATGGACTTCAAATGGCATAACAGCCAAAGAAATACAGTATTAAGCATGAAGTTATTGATAAAACCAAAGTTAATAATCATCAAAAGTGGAAATTAAAAATAAATAGTGTTCATTTACTTAAACATGTAATTTTGATTTACATTTTATATAAATAAAAAGTTTTACTAGAAAACATGTTTCAGAAGTACATATTATTACATTAATAAGAATTTTTTAATATTAAAATAACTTATATGTCAAATGTACAAGAAGAATCTAATTCATCAACATGGTATTATATGAATTTAATACATCTAAAATTAAAGTAGAATCTTATGGTAAAAATTGTCCCACCTCGATTATTTCAGATAATCAGGGCAAGACAATTTTGGATAATTGATCACAACTGTAGGGAAAGAATAAAGATAAATATCTTAAATAAACTATGAATATTAATTTTAACTCTAGCACAAAGCAAAAACATAAAATGTAAAGATCTAATTCATACGATGGGAAGAAGTAATAAAAAAAAATCTAATTTATTAAAAAACCAAGCACTAGTCTTTCATTGCTATCTATAACATATTGATAAAACTTTAAAGTAAAAATTTAATACATCTTTTACTATTATGTAAAGTGAAGTTTTTTTTGGGACTTATTTTGCTTCTTTTACATAGTTTTTTTTCTTTAACTCTGGTAAATCCCTGGCTTCCTTCATTGTCATGAGAGTTAAAAAAATCAGCCTATGCTTCAGAATGCTGGTTTTTATGCATCACTGTGCTCATTCTAATGCTTCACTGTACCTAAGCACAGTGAAGCATTACAAGCCTTTGATTCATTAATTATGCCTTTCCATTTTCACTGTAATACTTAAAACTTAACACTGGTGCTGATAATAGGATAGTTTAATAGCAGGCCTATGGACAATTATTATAATTAAAGCTAGGTCATCTAGGCACTAAAAATCATATATTATATGATATTTTTTTATAATTATTTATATGACTTTTAATGCCTAGATACCCTAGTCTTAGTTATTACATAAAATGTTTTTAATTTCTCTGAAACTAATTAATACTCTCTGAAGTTGCTTTTGCTTAATCAATTTTTCAGATAATTTAAACATTTTACTGTAGTTTGCTTAAGTAAAAAAAATTTTTCTTGAAATTTGTAGACAATTTGTTTGTACATTATAATTCCAAACTGTCTGAAGATCGAAAATGATGAGCAGTTAGTAAACAAATCTTTCCTATATTTTGAATAATTTAGTATTATTGACAATAAATATTAAAAATTCAAACTTTTATTTGCAAGTTGCCTGTTCCAATCTCATTGACGATTATCTCCTCTGTCATTCTTTCCTTTCATAACTTGTTTCTCTATTTTTCTCTGTCTTCTACACTCAAATATTTATCCTATATATCTTATTCAATTATATTATTAAGCAATCCAAACTATTTATTTTAAGAAAATATATAAAAGCAATAAAGTACTAATGTCTTCAAGGTAACATTCTTCCTCAGAACTAAACAAATTTAAAGAAAATGAGTGTCATTACCATCGTAATACAACATTCAACGAATTGTCATAAAATTTTTTATGGAAAACTCTCATGTTTAAGAAATTTTAAATGATTAATATTTTTAAGTTATTATCTGAGTGCAAAGTCATTCCATTTTGTAAACAAGTTTTCTTAAAAAAAATTCAAGTTAAAAGATATTTATGTTGCAATTTTTAATTTAAATATTTTTTGTTTAGAAATAAAAGTATTTACTTTTAAAATTTGTAAGAAATTAGAATTTTACACCATAGTACATATACAATAATTTTTTTATCTCTGCAGTTACACAATATATAATATTTCTATCAGATATTTGACTGTGTGCCAACTTCTCTTTGCATAAACCAACATCACTTTTTTTATATTTGAAAATTATTAGAATACCATCAAAAATGTATAAAAATTGTAAATAATAACACACAATAGCATCTAAGATTGTTCCAAATACATAAATTAAATACTTTCTAAATTTTTAGCACTAGAATTATGCTATCTTAAAAACGGTATAATTAATGACTGAGAAAAACCAAGTAGAATTTGATTTTTGCACTTGGAATATAATTCAGTTTTATCTTTATATTGTGTCAATACTCATAAATTATTGGCATAATTTTTTAAGAAATTAATTATTATATTATTAATAAATAATTTAAACAACTTTTTGATTCATATTATGACTCCACTTCTATTATTTAAGAAAAATTAATGAATAAACAAGTTTTTTTTATATGATAGATATGAAATTAATTTAATTAAATATTTATAGAAAGACTTTTAAAACTCTTTTCAGAATTCTTATAAATATTAAATTAAGATTTGTTTTTACACTGTTTGAACCGTTTGAAATTAATATTTAAATATTAAAACTGCAAGGTTTACTTCAATAAAAATGTTTTAATGATAAACTTATTTTATATTAAATATTTTCTTGCAGTTTAAAGACACATTTAATTAATTATTACCTAATGCTTTAACACTTCTTTCAGCAATTATTTTCTTAAAAAAACAAACATTTTCAGTCTCTTCATCAGCCATCTTCAGGCATACAAGCAGGAGAAAAAAAAAGTGTGTGTTAAAGCATTAGATAATGATTAGAAATCTCGTTTCAAGCTTCTGTGAATGTTTTTGTAGACTTTTAATATTGACATTTTTAGTGCTTTTCAGCATCACTTATTCAAAAGCACTAGAAAGCAATATCAAAAAGATTTTGAACTCTAAGAATAAGGAATTTTATCTTTACTTACATTTATGGATTTTTACTATATTAACCATTTATATATTATTTTGATAAAAATAAACCATTAGAGTTTATAATATTTTGATTAAAAAAATGAGAAATTATATTAAACTTTCAATTTACTCCAATCAAAATCAAAGTTAAATTTATTTAATACAGTATTCATGATTTAATTTAAAATTAAAAATAATTATCTTATTTACTGTCTTTTTAAATTGCTATTTTTAATTATTAAAGTCTACATTACATAGTAAGCAATTATCAAATGGTTAATTTTACAAATAAACAATTGTTTAAAAAATGTACTAGAAAAAATTAATTAATTAATAAATTTTATGAATCAAAATAAAGACGTAAAAATCAATTCTGATGTTGTAATTATAAAAATGATCTATTTTATTAATCATTTTTATAGTTTACAGCATCAGAATGTATTACAAAACTACAGCATTGTAATTAAGCATAATTTATTGAACTTTGAACAGTTACTTTAAATGTCAGATATTCAACAGAGTGGAAAGGGATACAGAAAACTGAAACAATTAGCCTAATTCTTATATAAAAAAAATTATCTAGTTTATATTTTTCTTTATCGGAAAATGTTAACTGCAAATGATTTATATAAATTATATATATATATATATTAAACATTTAAAAAATTTATTTAAACAATATAAAAAAACATTATTACACTCTTTAAAAATGTTTTGACTAAAATATTTTGTGAATAATAATTAAATTTTAATTCAAAACAATGAATTCCTGATAATTTAACAAACAATATTGTTGTTAGGAGTAATATCAGCATAATGATAAAATGAAAAACCAAAGTGTTAGAAAAATAATATTGATACAATTAATATTTATATTCATATAATCATGTTAAATTATAAATTAAATACTGTAATTTGATATATAATATTTTAACTTTTATTTTCTCTGTAACTTTTGGCTTTAATAATACTCCTAACTGATAAGTTATAAGTTTAATTTTATTGTTTCTTTAAATCAAAAATAAATGTTTCAAATTTTTGATAAAAAGTAATAAATTTATGAACTTTGATGAAACTGCTTAAACAAATACATTTGTTATACATTTTAACATTTACAAAAAACATTTTTAACTGTGGATAAACTTATTATCTAAGCTAACAAAAACATTTTAATTCTTAAAAAAAAAGAAAATTTAGAAGAAAGAATATAATATATTGTTAGTTGCAAAATGTTTAAACATTTAAGAGTGTCACTAATCATTATAAACTCTTGTTGAAGCTTGTTGAAGATCTAAGAAATGAATTATAAATCATTTATTTTTATCTCAATAGATGAAATCTTAAAAAAAAATATGAGATTCTTATCAATTTTCCTAAAAAATCAAAGTAATTATTATTCTGTTTATAAACAATTTTATCAGCATGATTAAAAAGATATTAATACTTTAATTTTTAAACTTATTATATAGTTACTTTTAATATTTTTAATCTCTGCTTTGCATATATAATCTTCTTATGACATTAATTTTTTTATGTACAAAAGATCTGAAATATATATTACTATACTATTACTATATATATTACTATCCAAATTTAATTATAACAATCATTCACCATAGTGATTGATCATCAGATTATATTTGGACAGAGCAGGATTGATTATTATATACAGTACATATCATAACTAATAAGTTAAAGTAATTTCACTTATCTACTAAAGGACCTCAAAAAAGCATGGTTAAGATTTTTTTAACAGTTACTTTATGTTATCATATAATAAAAATCATTCATAAATAAATTCATATTTTAATATTTAAATAAATGAACATAAAAAATTTGTTTTGTATCATAAACAAACATTAAAAAGAATATGACTATATATATATTTTTCCAAGTTTCATTAATTAATCCATTAACTTCAGTTGATTACTGGTAATACAGTAAAACCACTTCTATGGATAATACAATTCACAGTTCTATTAATTCATCTATAATGATCAATGAAACCATAATAGATGTATTAATTGAAAAGTTACAAATAATACAACAGGCAAAATATAGTTCTTAAAAATATCATTAGAGTAAATAGATATAATTTACTAAAATACATTTATGTGTTTTTTATATTCAAATTCATGTCATATTAAATTGTTTTAAAATGAAATGCATCTAAGTTACTTCTACATTAAACTAAATGCATAAAACAATATTCACATTCAACAGTTTTCATTTGTTAGATACGTAAGTAAAATAAAACTAATGAAACATTTGGTAAGATTTTTTCATCTTAAAAAAACTTTTAGTACCATACATTTCATGTGAAGATTAAAATCTTCACATGAAATGTATGGTACTAACAATTTTTTTTTTTAACTTCAGACATTTTACTTGCTGCTGCCACTTCTTTTTCAAAGCATTGGTATTTTTATATTGATATATATTAAAAAGAGCCTCAATGATGTCAAAAGTAATTTTTGTTTTTGTACAACATATTTGATTATAACAAGAACAATTTAAAAACTTTCTTCAAAATATACATTCCAAATATATCAATATAGTTAAATTCTGTAACTTAAAGCACTTTTAACAGTACATAAAGTTGAAGAAATGCTAATATTTTTAACCCAGTTAATGGTCCTCTTCAGGCATGGACAGATGAAAGTGCACTTCACCCACTGTTAAAGATGCATTGATTAATTCAGCAGATTAACTACAATGGCTAGTTCATTCTTGCAAAATTCTAATCCAAATATTAATATAGGTGCTTCTTACAAAATAATCTTGACATAGATAAATGAGCTCAATGCAGTTATACTAAAATAGTATCAGATACTGTATATTTCAATATCATTTACCCCTCATTAAGTCAATTATGAAAATGCAGAAAATTTAACTTAGCTGAATCATGCATTTTTTTTTTTACTTTTATATAATCAAGTATTTGAACTACAAATATAAGTGTCAGTGTGACCTTTAATTAGATAGTCATCACCTCTTTAATATATAATACACAAAATAGATTCAGTTTTAAAGGATAAATTTCCCGAACTTTAAATATAGACTTGTTCTTAATAATTACTGTTTAATAAAACATCAAGGTAATTTTTCATAATGTCCTATAACAAATTATGATATAGATGGAATTCAATTAATGAATTGATATTGGTATAATTTGGTGTTGCTTGAATTTCTTCATTAATAATCATTCTTTAATTAAGTACACTGATAATTGCATTATTTTAATTTATTTTGTTGTTAACCATTATTTTAATAGATAATTTTCCTGAATTAATTCTACATACTAATTATAACATAGAGAATCATTAATAATTCATCATCTATACTTTGCAAAATTATAATAGATTGTATCAAACATAGTTATAAACCATCATATTAGGAAACTATTATTATATATGATATAGAATATGCAATTATAAATTGTCATTGGCTATTCCAACTATTACTAAAATGTTAATTTTGACCTTAATACATAAAGTTGCTATTATAATTATGTTAAATTAAAATTTATGACAGTGCGAAGCTACTGCAGTAATTAAAAATAAAAAATTTGACAGAATCAAAATGTAGCATAATTTATATAAAATTTACAGAGCATAAACTGTTACTAATTTTATTACAATAATTATTTTTACATCATATCCATTTAAAATCTATTAATTCTATAAACATTTTTATTCAAATAATTTTCAGAGGTACTAGACATTATAGTGCCAAAAAAAAAACTGCAGATAATCATTGATTTAAATAGTCTCATTAAACAGTTATTAAATTAATGTAATTTTAGACATTATTAAAAATAAATATTATTATGTCTACAATTTTCCACTACACTTTAACAGTTACAGCTGCAATAAGTCAAGCAGGTGGTAACAAATGATGCACCTGGGTATAATGACAAGATTCACAACCAACATTTAGACTGTTCTTTTACGTAAAACATGCACAAAAAATGGAATAAATTCAACCATTCAAATGAGTTAAAATGTAGTTTTAATGTTCAAGATCATGTACAATTAATCTATAAACTGAATAATCAAACTAGAGTGGCAAGCAAATGTTTATCTTCCAAAGCTCTTAGTCAAATATTACTTCCTACCAATGGATAAATAAAACTATTTTCAATAATAAATTGAAAAGAAAAAAACTTTAACTAATTAATATTTACAAATAGGAGGTAAAGGTAGTCTACAAAGTTAACTGTTATAGTTTTGTTAATACATAATAATTGTATAATCGTCATAAATCAAGAAATAATTTTATTAAAGATAACATTAGTAAGGCATTAGAGATGCCATTGTTGCAGATCAAAGTTAAAGATATATCAATCCCAACCATATGATTCATATGGTTATTATGTATAGTTTATTATTTTTTAATGTAATAGAGTTCAAAATCCAAATGTAATTTAAGTAGACTAGTAGTTACATTACTTATGGCTAATTAGATTAAATTTACATCATCATCATCCAAAAAATGTCTTACTAAATATATTTTTGAGATAAATCTTACCACCATTAATAATATAATTGTAAATTATCAATATATTCAATGCAAGTCCAAAAAAAAAAAATTTTGAAATGGATCTTATCTGCAAAAGATCTTTTAAAATATTCAATAATTTGGAAAAAAGAAAGACAATTTTGATAAAGACAAAATAATACATAACAGCTGACTTACCAGAATCTACATCAAACACATCGTCGGTTACAGTTGATGGATTACTTTCTAAACCTTTAACATCCTCGTTTGTCGTCCCACTATCGCCCAATTCTTGATCACTAGAAAAAGAATGTACTAATAAGGCGTCGTCATGATCGTCGTCGTCCGAATCTACGGCAAATGATTCTCCGTGCGAAGTTATACTGAATTTCTCTTTCTTCTTCAAGAAGTAATCAATATTCATATATGTTGCATAATCTGGACTGTCTAGACCTTTATTCGAATCACCACTAGTAACAGATTTTGACACTGGAATATCGTGTGATATGCTTTTCTGTGGAATAAAAGCACATTCCGAAAATACAACATAATCGCCTTCGCTTTCTGCATTATCTATGGTATTATTATTTGATAAATTTTGTGATAAACGGTACGTATTTTCTGGAAGATCAGTTTGTACAACTTCGTCGGGTGCCACTGTATCGTATATAGTCTGATTGTCGTTAAAATAATCTAGCTGCAAAGAAGTTTTATCATTCCCTTCTTGGTTAGTATTAGTCACGTTGCCATTGTCAAATTCAAAATTTTCTGTTTCTTGCAACGGGGAATGCAAACAGTCTAATAATTCTTGACTTATTTCGTGTTTGGGTGGTAAAGGAGGACGAAACGAATTAGAATCCAATTTTTCAATATTTCCTGGCAATTTTGTAGCTTCCGTCTCATTCTGTTTCAAATCGTTTTTCAGCTGCCCCACGATTGGCAAATCACTGGACACTTTGGATTTATTCAGTTTTAATTCAGTCCTACTGAGCTGTGTCGAAATTAAATTTCTAGACTTTTTAGGAGGAGGCGTCGGCGGTTTCTTCTTCTGGTATGATCCTGAACTTCTTTTCTCTTCCAGTCTGTGTTTACTCGTCTCTTCGCAACCAACCGCAGTTTCACTAATGGATGATTCCGACCCAGACGGGCGAATCTTCTCGCCGCGACCCTGCGCATCGGACTGTCCGGCACCACCTCCAACTTCGATGACCGTCACATACGGATTGGAATGTTCTCCGTCATAATCGGCGCTTGCACCCTCGTGAAGGCTGGAGGAACTGGCAGTGCTCGTCCTACTGCTGCTGCTTCCGACTTTCTTACTTGTCTGACTCTCCGGATTCGTAACGGGGACATTCTCCTTTTCACTGCCTTCTCGAACACCACTGCCGCCGTGTTTATCGAACAGGCTTTCGCAGGAAGCTCCGTCAAACCCTCCTTCCAGCGTTTCACAGCTGTTCTGCAAGCTGCGTCTATTATAATCGCTCGAATGTGACGATTTTTCTTCGCCAACAGCACTGGCTTCGCTTCCATAGGATTTTTTAACTCTATCGACATCAGCCAATAAACTTTCCAAGTATTCTACATAGAATTCTTCTTTTTCTAATTCTTCTCTAAGATAAGATACCCTGTGCTGATGTTTAGCCAAATTCGCTCGAACATCATCTTCCCAAGCTTTTGGCAACTCGCATCCAGGAAAACGTTGAGCCCAGGCTGTTTGAAAATCACTAAACACACTCATCTTCCTATTTACTGTACACACACTCACACATACACGCTCCTCAAATTACCAGTATCAACTATTACTTATCTATCATCGTTATATCTAATACTGATTCGTATTAGATAAACAAACTTCCTGATGTCGAAACAGAGGACTTATGTCAACCACTCCCTCGCCATCTTTACATCCGCCGTTATCGGATGAAATCGTACATGTCCGCAACGTATACTAAATCGTAATTAAACATAAATTAGCCGAAATATAATTAATTAATTATAATTTCTGCTTATTAAAATTATAAAGTAGATTAAAGTAATTATTACCATTACTATAATTTTTTGTCACTCTAATTGAACCTAATTCGGCGTATGTTAAACTGTGTCGCTCTATACAGTATTTCAGTTTTTTTTTTCTTTTAATTTATATTTTTTAATTAATAATATTGCAATATTTATTAAAGTATTAAACAATTTTGTATTTTTTTTAAATTATAATTTCTGCCATATTTTTGCTTTTTTTTTAGATGACCTTTCGTGTTTTTGGTTTATATAATAATTGAAATTTATTACTAGTTATTATATAAAATCAATATAAAATTTATTCTTATTGTATGTCTTATATGAAATTTATGTAATAATTAAATTTTATTTAATTTTATGTTAATGTATAATTAATTTTTTTAAATAATAAAATCCGCCGGTTAGAGGAGCGGTGAGACATTATCCACCATAGGAGTCCAAATTCGAGTCCTATCTGGATTTCTCGCGGCTAGCCCGATTATCGTTCTCTTTTATTGATAATGGCAAGAGAGAAAAGATGAAAATTGATAGAGAATTGTTTGCTTGTCTTTACATACAATATGAATTTTATACATGAACAGTTAGATTAGTTATGTTAGAGTTAAATCTTTTTAAAACTATACAATGTCTTGCTTCAAGATAATTATTTAATAGTCAATTATCAGGTTAATTACTATGGGTGCAGAAATGCTAAAGATGCAACAGCTGGATGGCCAAATGACAGCCTACCTCTCTAACTGGGATCTAATCTGGATGGATTGAGGGTCCCAACAATTTTTCAGATGGGCATTCTGCCCCTCACTACCCCAGTGAACCCATACCATAAAGGGCTTGCTAAAAAACGGCTCTTAGTGCCCACAGGGAAGAAAGTTTTAAGAAATCTGCTAAATATGTTATTCATGATATAAAAACTGTGTACAGATATCACTGTCACTTACGGCATATGTTTGGTGATTAGCTATATTACATCGGGTTTAGCGATGTTTATATATGTTTATATACTGTCGCTTACTTTGCTTTGAACTAAAAGAGCAAATTTCTGGATACAGCCAATGATGATAAAATATGGTTTGGTTTTATTCATATACAGCAATGGGAGACATAGCTGACCTGTCTAGGGGATGCCACTGGCATGGTCTCTTATGGGAAACTGGCCCATTTAGATATTACTAACAAGAAGAAAACTCCACATTTAGTGGTTTTTATCTACTTGCCACTGGTGGAATGTTAATGTGGAGTGTAAGCTGAATTCATACTAAAGTAACATTTTCATAGATAGTTTAAAATTTCAGTTATCTTCAAACATAATATAGCATGGAAATCATTGACAGACTGATGGTAAATTTCAAATCCAAGGTTTAGAAAAGGAATACCCCATTTAGTAAGATATACATGTTGAATAACTCTTTTGAGGCAAGTTATCAGATGATCTTGACTAAAAGATATTTACTCTTCTATAACAGCAAATGTGTTGCCTTGTAGCTTTAATACAGCTGGATAAACCAACAACACAGTCCTTTTCAAATAAAATGGGTCATGTTGGTTTGCTTATCCAGCTATATTAGAGCAGCTTTACCAGGCAATGCACCCAATGTAAAGCTCTACGCAGCTTCTTTCTACAGTTATTCCTATATATTTCCATTGACTTTTATCTTAAAATCTTTAAAATACCATATTTCAATATTGTAATATTTCAAACTGGATGCCAATAGACATCCAATAGGAAATAATCAACATTAAACCTTACAACTAGTCTTTCAGCACTACAAAGTGAATTCCTTTTTTTAAAGTAAATGACAAAATGAGGATAATAATAATTAAAAGCATATTCGTCATTATGCTTAATGTTAAAATAAACTTATCAAAGTATTAGAAAGTTTATATATTCTGTATTAATTTTTAGATTTATAATGAAACTAAGTAACGAAAATAATTTTTTTTATAGTCTTTTATAGTTATTATGTTTATATTTGTATATATATATACACAACACCATGCCAGAATAAAGTAATAGCCAGCGAGTACCATAGTAGGAAGCTGTGGGCACCAATCATTCCCAGTCAGCATCATTGAATAACCAGTATGGTTATTTTCTACAGAAATTATACAAGGTATATATTTTTTAATTTTATGTAATTATATTAATCTTTATTATACATGAAAGCATTCTTAAGAGAAATAGAGTAATTCTAATAGAATATTTTAAAATCATGTAGTATTTTAATTTCAACAAAACTGCTTTTTCTTGTTTACTTTTCTCAGTTAACAAAAATATTTTAATTTTATTTGAAAATCAATTATTAACCAAATACAGAAAAAATGCTTTTAATAATTTTCATACATGAAGTTGAATATTTTACTGATATATATTTTGTCAATTTATTAGCATATTGCAAAATAAAACCTCAAGTAATTTAGCAAATTTAATGAGAGATTCTTTGAAACAATCATGAGCAACCTACAGTTTGTGAGGTCCTAATGTGCAGCTCCCCAGGACTTTGACATCAATTTTATTTACCTGTTTTCTGTTTTGAGCCATTATGCAACTGTAATTAAGCCAATATTCATGGTAAAATACATTCAAACTAAACTTGACCAGTGAAAAAATGAGAATAAACTATATATTACTAGTACAACTTACTTCTGCTGTAAACCAAAACAGTGCTTATTTCCACAAACGTTTTCAAACTTAGTTCTTCTTCAGGTGAATAAAACGAGTAGAATTGATGTTATTCGAAATCTGAACGCAATGTTCTAAGGAAACTCGTGCAATCATTGTATTAAACTTGCGCATGCTCTGTAGATAGAAGGATCGCTTTTGGCTTCTCAAGTGTCGTAAATAAGAGTTTGCCATGCTATCGATAAGGATAGTTCATCCTTATTGTTTATACACTTGTCTTCTCTTGCTGTTTTATAGATATATATCGCTTCCATCCAGCGCAAATGGTGTATTAGCTGTGTGGTGTAAATTATCTTTGCCTCGTCAAATACAGCTTGTATGTCAGGGTCCGTGAAGCCAAAAGCGATCCTTCTATCTACAGAGCATGCGCAAGTTTAATACGATGATTGCACGAGTTTCCTTAGAACATTGCGTTCATATTTCGAACAACATCGATTCTACCCGTTTTATTCACCTGAAGAAGAACTAAGTTCGAAAATGTTTGTGAAAACATTTGGAAATAAGCACTGTTTTGGTTTACAGCAGAAGTAAGTCGTTTATTTTACAGTGTGTATAGAAGAGATTATTGATATTACTAGTATGCATATCATTAGCATATCTTATTTTAGTAACTAGTGAACTGGAGATTATATAGTATGTTGATACTCGATAGGACGGTACCTTTCAGTGGACATAAAAATAACTTCTACAGGACATTAATAAAATTCAAGGCAGCAGTGAGAAATTTTGGAAGTCTTAAAAGATGGTTTAAAACAAGAAAAGTACCTGACAGGGAGACCCAATATTGCCACTTTTATTCATAATTCTGCTAGAAAGGGCAATGGAATGCATCAGAAGTGATATCAAAGACACATCTGTGCATGATCAAAGAATCAACCACCTTAGATTAGCATACGATACTGTAATTCTTGAAGAAAATGCAACTGATCTGGAAAACACAGTTATCTTAAATGAAGAATGCATGAGATACAGACTGCACATGAACTTAGAAAAGACCATGATGATGTTATTTGGAAGGTCAAATTAAGGCAAAAGGAATTAACAAAATGGAACAAGAATTGAAAAGGATACAGAATTTATATATCTAGGGAGAAAGCTGACTGAAAATCTAGACTATCCTAAAGAAATAAAAATAAGAGTAGCCAAAGGATCTGCAAAGCCTTGGACATTTGAAAAAGTCAAACCATTACAATAAAAACAAAATTAAAAATTCTGGACATACTCAATGGCTGTGAGGCATGGGTCTTACACTAGGAAGCAAGAAGACGACTAGAAGTCTTTGAAAGAAAATGCTATAGGAAGCTACTCAGAGTAGATTGGCATGATAGGGTTACAAATGACAGTTTATAAGAGTCCAATATGAGAAAATGCTATTCCAATGTGCCATCCAAAGGAAACACGGTCTCTCTGGTCACATCTGTAGAATGAGCACGTGAGAAATTAAAACTAACACTTTGAATCATGGAGGAGACAAATAAGAGACAACCCACATGGGAAATGGATGGATGATGTGAAAGAATGATGCAAAAATAGTATTCAGGAACTGGTTCACTGTGCCCTAGACAGAGAAAGGTGGAAAAGGATGGTGAAAATGGTACGGGCACTACTCCCATGGACAGTGATAATGATGACTTGACAGGCTTAAAATCTACAACTCTGCAAGAAAAAATGCATGCAACCCACCAGAACCTACAAAGCTTGCATCCAGAAAAAGTTGTTCATAAGTGCTTTGGTGTTAGTGGGTTTTAGAATGTTTTAAACATACAATACTTACCAAATTATGCAAGTGCCATTAAAAATCAGAGTTTTTGTCATCCAGATTTTAATAATATTTAAAATTTTAAATTTCAATATTATGACAGATTATAAAAAACTGTACATGCAAGAATAATTAAAAGAAACACTCCACATAAGTAATTGTAAAAGGTATGATTACTTTATTACAGAGACCTTTAAATATATTCAAGTATCAAAATGGCAGAACATCTTTCTACTAGGGGACATTTCAATGACTTATGTATATTGCAGACTTTGTATACACACACAGTGTGCATTCACAATAAAGAACAAAATCACATACAAAATCTTACAAATGTGACACATTATACAACAAAAGTGTTCTATCCACAACCCCTACTGGAGAATAAATTGTAAAATGTAGGGAATTAAAATAAGATGTATCTGTACAAGACCATTTCACTCTTTTCCTTTTTCGACTCTGCTGGTACCATACCTTAGATTTTTAAATTACTTTGCACCATGAGTGTCAGAAACTATGTTGCTTTTCCCTGATGATTTAAAACAATAGTACTTGTTTTGTTTCTATTTGTGAATAAATTATGGGTAATTGTATATTCCCATAATAAATTTCTATATTTACAGCTGCCAGATATATTTTATATTTATATATATAATATATTTATATCTCACAATCTTGAGTTATTTCAAATTGTCAGATCTAGATTCAAACTGGCAATTTAACTATATATTAATTTTATATATGAAAAACAAATATTCTGGAAGCCCAACAAAACATGCATTTATAAAACTCTGGGAATGCACCAAAATTGTTTTTTTTTGCCTTTCTTACAGAAAAGCTTTCATGTGTTATCTGCTTGTCGGCAATGACATTTTTTCAAATTAAAATGCAAAATATTTAACGAGACAACCCTATGTGAGTTATTTTTACTTTTGTGAAACTTAAAAAAATTGATCTCTAAAAACACAAACAACAAATTAGACTAATACACAAAAAAATCTTGTATAAAGTTCTGTTCAAATTCTCTATGTGGATTTAAATATTGACGTCATGATCTGTTTGTTTGATATTTAATTTCACTTTTTAAGCTTTTTTAAAGTCTTGCTAAACTGACTTTCCTTTCAGCATCAAGTTTATAAACTTCTCAAACAAAGTTTCCAAACATGAAAGTTCTTCACAACTTATAAGGCACTCCAATCTTGCCAACTTAATTCCAATAACAGATATCTAGCAAATTTCTACACCTTATTGTAAAATTTAGATGAGATTCTTTGATGGCCTCCAAAATATCTTCTAGCCTCAGGAGATCAAAGGACTAGTTGCCTGGGGCTATAGCATTTGGTTTGGGCAGTGCAGTTGCCTAGCAACAGTCAAGTCAATTATTATAATAGTCTTATTTTTATGATTAATTCAAACTTCTTGATGTTTAGATGGTTGAGTAACTATAAAAGGTTCGCTCCACATGCGTCGCAGATCTCCCTGTAAAAAGTTTAAAATATTACAATTATTATAAATTACATTCAATTAATTTGTCAATAAATAGAAATGTTAAAAAAAGTTTCATAAAAATGTTACAAATTATATAATGGCATGTCTCATTAAATATAATACAAGTATTTTTAATTCATTTATTGACTTTGTTAAAAAAATTTAAAATAAGGCCATGTACACATTAGGAGTTTTAAAGAACCAAGAGTTCTGCATAGGTATACATACTCAAACGTGCGTTGATAGATTTTTGTTAGAACACGTGTTTCGTGGGTGTCAGCCGCACACTTTGAGATATATGTGCTGCCATGTTGTTGTACATTCAATCGCACGCTTTCGGGTAGAGTGGACGTACGTTGGCCAAAATGGAGAATGATCATTTTGATACTGATCTATTTATTGATGAAATCTAAAAGAGACCAGCCATTGTCAAATGATTTTATAGATATTCTAGAAGAATTTTAAAATTTGGGTTCATATTGTCTTAGTTTTGGATACAACGTCACAAACATTCCATGCGTCAGTCTATCTCGTAATATTGAGTGCACCCAAAATTCTTTTTGCCTCTGCCATCGTCTTTTATAGCGATGATGGAGGAGGCACACACAAGCAATTACTTTCACGTCCATTTCCAAACTGAGCCAGTGCTCACGCTCCACTAAATGGTCATCGAACACCGAGCTAACGCGTGGTGTGTACGCTGCTAACGCACGTTTAACGCAATGCAAAACGCCGAATGTGTACACAGCCTAAAATTAAATTATTGATACAGATGATACCTATTAAATATAATGAGTTCTCTAATTAATAAGAAAAAAAGAGAAATTGTATATATTAAAAGTTGAAAATACAAGACAACACAGAGAGAAGTATAACTAAATTGTGGTATTAAAATAAAATTCTAGTCCATTTGAAAGTTATTGTACAGATTGTTTACAAATTATAACATTTAAACAATGTTAAAATCCTATTGAATGCCAACAATTAAACACTAAACTTCAAAATTAGAAAACTAAAGTATTATTAAAAATAAAAAATATTCAAAAATATCATATTCATATTCATTTAAAAAGTATAAGATTTGGCATGGATGCAAATATTATATATATTCATCAATTAATGTAAGTAATTAAAATTATAAGTTAACTTTAAAAACATACATTTCTAAAAATCATATTTTATGTACAGCAGACTATGCTAATATAGCCAACCTTGGGTGGCAGATTGCATGAGTGTGTGTGGGCCTAAAATCAATGAATGGTAGGACCTGTTGCCCTTCAGTAGCAATTCTTTTTGGAGGCAGGATGGCAAATAATACAGTGCACTAAAATTCAATATTCTACAAAGAAATGAAACCTGGTAAACAAGACAGTGCATAAGCAATTACACTGGATGGGTATGCCCGATAACTGAGATGCTGGATCAGCAAGAATCTACTGTATTCATGATATAAAAGAGTTTGAGAAAACTAAAGACTTTTAAAATAACTATTAAGAAAATATATGTAACTATTCAAAAAATATTATACATCTGCATATGAACAAAAAAATAAAATATTCAAGTATTTCTTGAGTATATAATTACACAAAATTATAATCTGTTTAATGGAAAGTTCTAAATTTTCTGTAAAACAAATACGACTTTTTTAAACAGTTCTCTACAAACAAACTGAAATAATAACGACATTACAGAATAAAGAACTAGGCTCTTGATTATGGATAATTAAAACTCAAAGACACTGAAATCTTTTAATATTTTAAAATCAAAACTTAATTATATTTTCTTATAAATGATTTATTTTTACATCTTTTTGGTTTGATTAATATATAGAATAAATAAAACTATTAATCTATATCAAAAAGATTATTTAAACAGACTTTTAACATTTTAACCTAGAATATTTGAGTATATTATTCAAAGTATTTAATTTATACACATTTAAATTTTTGAATAACATAACCTTTAAAACAATTATTTAAAAAATATTGTATTTATTCGCATATAGGACAAGGTGTGACTTTAAAGATCAAAATAATCGACAACATAATTTGTTTATGTAAAGCTGGACAAACGGGAACCTTTTTTTTTGCCAATTCTTAACAGTCAAATCCACTCTCCATCAATTACACTTACGAGTTTATCCAAATTCTGATTTCCGAATAATCATCTGTTTTCACGTGGGAATGGATTAAAACTTATATCGGGCTCCTGTGTGATTTTGGAATTTCAATCTGGAATTCAATTCAAAAGCTTTGCTATTCTTATTGCTATTCATCTTTACTCCTGACAAGATACAAGAATGATTCAAATGATCCAGATAAAATACTTGTTTTTAAATACAAGACGGTAAGCATCCAGTAAAAATTGCGAATACACTGTTCACAAAAATTACTTGCAAAAATGCAAAGAATCTTTCGTTCACGCTTATAGGATGACCTAGGAATTTGAAGCTGTGATAAATGAATAAAAACCTTGTCTTATATGAGAGTAAATACGGTATATAAAAAAGGTCTATTAAATTTTGACAGCAGAAAAAAAAGTCTTGTTTTTGAATAATTTTAATCTCAATATATTCAATAGTAATTAGTCTGGTAATTTCAGAATTTATTCTTACCTTTAGATAAGCCATCGTAAGTAAAGGTAACAGAGTAAATGGAACTAAGTAGAGAAGAGCTGGCTGAGCAGCTTTAAATACTTCTGATGATACAGTAGCTGTCAATAAACCTTTTAAAAAAATTATATCATTTAAAATTACCTTCAAAACAAAATTTTTAAATACTTGTATTATGTAAAGGTATTAATTTTTTTTTTAACTAAACATATTTTAATAGAGAGAAATATATTTTAATTATATTTTAACTACTTCATAATTATAAATATCTCCAAAAATATACAGGGTGTCTGAGAAAGATCTTTACTACTTTGAATAGTAGTAAAGATTCAGTAATTCAAATTCATAAACACAAAAACAAAATGGTCTATTGACATGCAGTTTACAGTAAAAGAAATCAAAGATTATTTTATTAGCACACATTCAAAAAACCTCTGAATTCCTTAGACTCTAACAGAACAATTCTCTAGCCTGTTCCGGATTCATACAATGTTGATGAGCAGCCATAATCTTTTGAGTTCTGAACACTTCTTGTATCTTTAAATTTCTGCATTCAAGCGTAAATTGAAGGGACACTTGGTGGTGGTGTTTGTGGTGTTCTGTAGTTTCAGTAATATTTTCTTTGCACAGTTTTAATGATTTTGTTTTAGCTAATCACAACACACACATTACACTTTTACCTATATTAACACCATTTTTAATTCCGCAAGCCACTAGTACTGTACCATTATAAACATTTGCACTAAAACACTTTTGAGTTATTCTTTCTTTTATCACAAACCTCATTTCAATAGACTGCTTTATTTTTGTATTATGAGTTTGTATAATAAGAATCTTTCTTCGGCACCTTTTGTATGATGTCAATTTAGAAAGAACAAGAACAAACTACTAATTAGAATTCAATCAAAGTTACTCTTTCTTCGTTTAAACTACTTATATTGTAAGTTCAATTATAAATCATATATAACTAAAAGATGTCTTCACATCTTTCATTGTATCTGATTTATAATTGAGCTTAAAATGCAAGCTTAATTGTTTCACTTGTATGAAGCAAGTATGATTGTTTCATACAAATGAAGCAATCATTTTACTTCTTAATAACTGTTTTACAGCCTTCTAGCTTTTACACAATCAATAATTTTAACAGTTACTACATTTCATTAATCTATACTTTCTAGAATAGAATAGAATTCTTTGAATGTTTGAAAAATATATCATTACAGATATTTAACAGTAAAATAGTTTAAACTTTCATTAAAAAAACAAAAAAGATATTTCTATTTAATAACATAACTTTTCTATTTCAACAACATTTAAACTGTAAGAACACAACAAAATGCTGCTTGTTTAAGGTAAATGATGCTAAATTTATCATCAATAATGATCATTTTTAGATAGTTTTTCAATTAGTCTCTAGTGAAATGGTGAATTCAAAATATTGCATGATACATGCAGAAGGTAGAAACAAAATAGAAAATGCAAATATTTGCTTATGGCATGTGTTTCAAAACACTTCTTACCTATCACTATTAATTAAATGCATCATGATACTTCTGTTTATATTAAGATATAAACAGTAGTTATTTGTACAGTAATAGTTTATTTGTAACAGTATGAGAATTTTTAACATCTAACTTTGTTGTTTTATCAATTACTCAATATTTTTCAATTAATAAAGTTAATTTTTATGAATGTATAGAGGTATGCAACATGTGTAGTATGAACAGAGATAATTAATTATATGTCATTATGCATTTATTAGTGATTTTTTTCCATCAGTATTTGAATAATGCTAGATATTATGAATGTCTTATGATATAAAACAACTAAAATAAAAGAATAAATCTCTCTTAATGATTTACCTAAAAAATATCCTATCAATGAACAATGGAAATAAGATATTTTATTAAGTTGATTAGGAGGAGGAACACCTGCTTCTGCTGAGCTTAGTTGTGATTTTTTGTAAGCATCATATCTTAAAACAAAACAAAGCAATAGTCCAGGCATAACCTAAAAAGTATTATTTATCATCATTAAATATACTTTTAACACATAAGATAAATTTAATAAAATTTAGTTAAAATAAGATTCATAATTTTATTTTCTTATAATTTATTTTTATTACATAAAATATATATGAAGTATATGTATAACTTTATGTAAGGCAGTCAAATTTTTTTTTCTATTTTAATTAATGTGAACTTTTTTGACCAAATTTTTAATTGTAACAGGTTTGTTAAAGCTTGCTTAGTATAACAAATTAATTAAATGAGATTTTATATAATAATTCTTATAAAAGTTTAATATTTTATTTTTATACTTAATTTTACAATTTAAATATAAAAACCTAAAAGTACAAATCCTGTTATTTTATAACTTTCTCAAAATTTTAACAACTATTTAAAATTTCTTTCTTAGTCATTGTGAATCACTGCAACAAATAAATAAAAACAATGTAGTTAAAATTTTAAAGAGAGATAATTAAGATCTTACTTAAAATTAGATTCTTGGATTCATAAAATTTGAAATTATCCAAACTTTTTTTATAATTAATTGTAAATCTAGTTGCATTATAAGTATCTATTGTTATTTTTCCATGTAGCAAAAGAATGAAAGGGCTATTATTTCTAACAAAAAGCTTAATTTGACATAAAAAAAACTATATAAGAATTGTTTATTAATGCAAATTTTAGTTAATTTTAATATATTGTATTTACTCTAATGTAAGATGCACTTTTTTCATACTTTTGTATCTAAAAAAGGGTGTACATCAGATTCAATGTAATATATTATAAGTAATAACCTCTAGTGCCATGTGTCTTAATTCTGTCATTACTTCCATTATATAATTTTAATGATCTTATTTAAACAATATTTGTAATAGTAAATATATAAGTTCAATCTCATTACTCTATTAATATAGTCTCATAAATAGTCAGTTAAAAAAAAACAGAAAAAGTTGTGCTGCACTCTTTCAAGAAACTGCATTTTTAATGTTTAAAATGGCATTGAAGGTGATTACACATAAGAAAATGGAAGAACAACGAATCCAGTGTTAATTCAGAAGAATCTAACACAAAGTGAAGCAGTTTCTGACTTTGATACCACAAAAGACATTAATATATAAGTTATTTTCCTGTGAAATAAATTTGTCTCAAACTTGCTATTTTCAAAAGAAAATCTGTGGGTAAGTATGCAGGAATTAAGGTGTGTCTTAAATTCAATGATGTCTTACATTTGAGTAAATACAAGTTATATATATATATTTTAATATTTTTAACAGAATGATGATACTAATGATATTGACTTTTTGTATATCATCTCAATTCTTTTTTAAAATATTTTGTTTTTTGAATCATAGTTATTACATTATTCTATTTAAAAAACTGGATATTCTTGTATTTTATTTCATTATATTTTTATCTGCTTGATTTGTTAAAAAAAATTAATTACATAATAATTATTAGAAAACATAGTAGTAATTATTTTGCAAATTATTTCTGTAGGAAAGAATATCAATCCATACTAACTGCCTTATTAAAACATTTATTATTTCACCAATTGCCATAAACATGTTGTAGGATCATGCTCCTATGACAAAAAAACCTATGTATTTTAGATATTTATTTTGGAGAGGGAAAAAAATGACCCCAAAACTCATCTATGGGTAATTGGCAAGGACTATATACTATATACTAGGATAGCCAGATTCCTTTTCTGCAATGTTAGCCAGGAATGTAAAGTTAGTGATGTCAGCATGAGACCCAACCACTTTGTTTACATATAGCAGCATGCGCACGTTTAGTTTTCATTTCAATATTTGTCCAATTTTGTGATTAACAAAGTGATTTATTTTAATATTTCTGTAATTGTTTATTTGACTAAGTTGCTTATAAAGTAAGACGATTTAAATATAAGTCATTACATATTCAAAGCTATATTTTTATGTTAGGTGAAAAACAAAATGCCTGTGTATGGTTGCAATAATAACCTTGTTGCAGTAAAAGCTAAAAGAGAAAGTGTAACATCCTAGACAAAGAGACTTAATTTCTAAAAGTATTAGGTCTGAATGGATGAATCATTGCAAAAGGGATAATAAATTTAATCCAGATGCAAATAGAATATGTTCTGTTCATTTTGTTCAAAGTGATTATGAAAGAGATTTACAAAGTGAATTGTTGGGTAAGTCATAAGTATAGTACATTCATATATGTTACTTGTTTTTGCATGTGAATATTAATTTGCTTGTTTTAGTATAAAATTGAAGAATATTTTTCTATTTTAGGTTTACCAGTTAGAAAGATTCTGAAGAAAACAGCTGTCTCTACATTAAATTTACCAGACAGAATGAACCTAACAGTTATAGAACGAGAAAAGTTCAAAACAAAAACAAGTTAATAATCTTTTAAAACATAATGATAAAAATAGTAACACTCTTAAAGATGAATACCATTACAAAATTAAACATAAGAAGCTGTTAGAATATAATGTTTTAAATCAGAATATGAAAAATGGAAAGAAGATTATAAAAAAAATAGTAGTAAACGATTTGCTACG
The DNA here is from genome assembly GCF_000671375.1 of Centruroides sculpturatus. NCBI lineage: Eukaryota > Metazoa > Arthropoda > Arachnida > Scorpiones > Buthidae > Centruroides > Centruroides sculpturatus. The sequence continues at coordinate 2,460 of NW_019385950.1, read as the reverse complement.
ATATTACAAAAGAAGAAATATCTGTCATCCAAATCTACAAAATCAAACCAGATAACTACAGATTTGTTGACACAGGTCTTTACAAAAAATCAAATTTTATTACAATCAAAAAAGAAAATTCAAGTTAACTGGAACACATATGTTGATAGCCTTTACATTAAGATAGGTATTACAGCAAGAAATGCTACTCATATTTAAAAAATAAACTGCATTATCTTTTGCCATCTTTATCATCTTTGAAGAAATGGACATCTGAAGTAAATTTACAACAAGGAATATATATTAAAAGATGTCTTATTAATGTTGAAATTGGCTGAAGAAAATTTTACACCTTTCAAAAAAACAGTGTGCTTTCATTTGATAAAGTCAAAATTAAAGCATTTGAAGAGTATGATGTCTCTGCAGATGAAGTTCTAGGATCTGCAATCAAATGCAAGTCATCATGGCAAGAGGTCTTTTTTCAAACTGAAAGCAACCTGTTTATATTGGATTTGATCAAAAAATGACAAAGGGAGATACTTTTAAAAATAATAGCAGAACTTTATTCAATATCATATAATGTAATAACTTGCATCAGTGACTGTAGTTGCAGTAACATAAGTTTATGGAGAGAATTAAATGCGAATATCAATGAAACGTTCTTCTTTCATCCAAATATAAAAAATGATGTATATATATTTGCAGATGCTCCTCATTTACCAAAATTATTGCAAAACTGACTCATTGATGTAGGTTATAAGTTTGAAAATGGTTCTGTAATAAACAAAAATTCATTGCAAGCCTTCATTTCTCTTATCAATACCAAAGTGAATTCATGTTAAAAAATTAATCAAAAACATTTAAACTGTCAAAAAAGCCAGCACTAAAATGTTAAATTGGCAGCTCAGATTTTATCAAATACTGTGGCTACAGCTCTTTTACATTACCTTCCCAATACAGACAAGAAAATGGCAGAGATTAGGTAATTTTATTAGAGATATAAATATGTGGTTTGACATTTTTAATAACTATGCATCAAAAGGTTTTGTTCCAAGCAAAACTGTATATGGTGTAGATTTGGAATTACAAGAAGCACATTTAAATAAAATGATAAAAATAATCTCAACAATGAGAGCAAGTGGAAAAAATGTCCTCCAAATTTTCCAAAAAGAAATGATCATCTCAATGAAATCTATAATCGATCTTTTCCAAGATATGAAATCAATTTTTGACATAAAATACATCTGCACTCAGAAGTTATCAAGATTGTCATGAAAACTTTTTTTTTCAAATTATTCTAATGAACATTCAAGCCCATTGAATCCTATAAATAGGATTAAATTTATTATTTTAGGTAAGAATCCTGGTATTTTAGAGTCAAAAGTAAATACTACAGATCAAACACAAGAGGAATATATTATACCCAAACTTTTAGAGCAAGCACATGTAGAAGTATCATATGAAAATACAAACCAATCTATTGAATGTAGAACTACTTTTTCTTCAAATATATCTTCATAAAACTCTACTTGCAATCCAGACTTTAACACAATCTCTGAAGAAACTTCTCACAATGCTCTCGAATATATAGCAGAATATCTTGCCTATAAATATAAAGAAAAATTCCCAAATCTGGGTAATTCCACTAGCAAAATTAAAAATCACCATAACTATAGCATTCCATCATGGGTTCAGCATTTGTCTTATGGAGAGCTTATTAAACCTACTGGTGAGTGGCTAGCAAAAATTATAGAATGGAATAAACATATCAAAATATATCATGGGGAATCATATGAAAGAGGCTCCAGAGTGGTTTTGATATTTCCACCAACAAATTCTGTACAAGAAAGAGTTTTACATTTTTATTTAATAAAAGATATTTATAAGTAAAGAACTATAATATAAATTAATTATAGAAATCTTAACCTATTCCCGCTATTCCCAAATATCTCAGGTCGAAACATAATGACATTCACCTGTGGACCCGAGATATCTCATTTCTGCACTGGGATGTTTTTGACATTAGATGTCGCTAATTGGCATAATTTTTATATTAAATCTAACTTTCAAAATATAATTTTTTTTGTTTTTACATTTATTAATACAGTTTAACCCGATTATAACGACATCGGATGTAACGACAACCCTAAAATAACGTCAAATTTTTATCGGTCCCACAACTTTACTATACTAGATAATGTTAAAAAACCCACTTGTAACGACATAAAACCCTGTTTTAACGTCATATTTGAAGCACTCTTAAATTTACAAAATTAAATTATAAATTTTATTTATCAAAGAAAATACTACGTGTTCAGTCAGAGTCCGCTTCCTAGAACGATTGTGGGTGGTACTGTCACCACCTGATTCGGTGGGGTGAGATGCGCCACCCCTTTAAATGACGTGACAGTGGGTTAGTCTGCATAGCTCTCATACTCGTGTTGTAGTTTACAATCTAAAATAACTGACTTTTTTTAAATG
>NW_019385949.1:172888-186844 GCF_000671375.1 Centruroides sculpturatus | reverse complement strand
GTAATTTATTCAAAAAATTAATTTTGTGATCTGAAATAATTCCATTCAACAAATTTTTATTTGAAATTTACTCATGAAATTAATTTTGTGATCAGTATGTGTCAAACCACTACTACTAATAGACGAATAACTTCAGAAAATGGAGACATCGTTTAAACCCTGTTTACGACGTTTGAACACGTCCATACGAGAAATTTAAATATCTAAATAGTATTTTTTGGGAAATTTAAGTGATGGCTATACTCACAAATAAAGGTACATCAAAAAGTCTTTTCCCTACTGGTAATTTTTTAGTAACAGACGAATAACTTCAGGAAATCGAAACAACGTTTAAATCTGGTTCTTGACGTTTGATCGCGTCCAGACGAAAAATGTAAATATCTACATAGAATTTTTTGGTAAATTTAAGTGAAGGCTATACTCTCAAAGGTACGTCAAAAAGTCTTTTTCCTACTGATAACTTTTTCGGTAATAGGCGAATAACTGTTTCTAATAGGTGTCTATTACTGTTTCTTTCTATTAGTAACAGTTTATTACTGTAAATAAACTGTTATTAATAGGGAAAAATTATTAATACAAAAAAGGTTTTTTTACGTTTCTACTATAATGACAATATCTTACATTTTGTTTCATATAAACATTTGGTCTGTCGAGGGATGGTGGTGTAGCGGATGTATAGTTGATTTTTTATGGATTGAAAACTTTGAAAACCTTTTACTACTACATTAGTTTTACACCTTTTGGATTTAATTTTTATTAACAGGCAAGCTGCAAAACCCTTCGCTGGGTTTTTATTTGTTCGTACATTTGTATGTAATATAGTTTTTGTTTTTTATATATAAAAGACTGTTTTTCTAAGTAATCTAGAATCTAGCTGCAAGGACCCGCTTCGCTGGGCAAAAAGTAACGATAGTGAAGATTAAGATAATTACATTATAGCCAATCTTACCCGTTTTCATAGAATGCAAGAATTAGGTCCCCCGTTTCCAGACTAATTAGACAATTTTTACGTTTAGTCAAACGAACTATTTTAAACGTTTCTGGAACGTTTACAATCGTTCTATAATCGAACCAATATTCGAATTTTATGTTCGAATTTGTTCGAATTAAATTCCCAGAAAAGAAAGCCACTTTCAACCACTTTCAGTCTCATATCTCCCTCACCCTTATAGCTATCGAGACACAACCACCCCTATGCACGAATGGAGACTTGGGGCTATCACCACATACAAACACCATTCACGTGCGATGTGTAGTTTTGGCAAAAAAGTGAAATAAAGGGACATACATGTCTATATATATATATATATATATATATATAGATTGAATACGCTCGAGCAAGTGAGTTAGCCTTTTAATTTCATTCCTTATAATGGAGGATTATAAGTGTGCCTTAACGAAAAAGAATGTTTTCAATTTCAACACTATCAAGCTTAAGGAGAGGATAGGTTTTGGTATTCACGTCGCAGACGATACTTGAATACAACTGTTCCGAACTAAAATTAAATATCTTAGAGTTGAATTACATGATGTAAAGTACTTTACGAGATTTTTTTCTCAATATAACGATATGGACATTGAAATGTATGTAGAGGAACAGAAATCTATTGAGGAGACTTTTGAAGATCTCTGGTTAACAGTCGAACGGAAGAACTCTAAGCAAGGAATGATTGCCAAAAGTGACGCCCATAGTTTAAAATCACAGGTTTCGGATGTAAAACGTCCCGAAATTTTTTTTCCGGCTTTTAGTGGAAATGTTGAAGACTGGTTATCGTTTTAGGATCTGTTTAAGGCTAGTTTGGACAATATTTCTAATCTGTCGAATTGTCAGAAGTTGCAATATTTAAAATCATCCTGTAGAGGTTACGCTTTGAAAATTATCCAGTTACTTCCGATATTGGATTCTAACTATAAATCTGCAATGGAACTCTTACGAGAGCGAATTTCTAATAAACGTGAATTGTTAAATGCTTTGATTAAGAAATTAATAAACATCCCGAGTAATACTGGTTCATCTCAGTCTATATTACAAGCTTTGGATATTCCAAATGAATTCATCCGATCGTTGAGTGTTTATGATCAGGATATTACCGTGTTTTCTGATGTGTTAATAGTTTACTTAACTTACGGAAAAGTTCGATAAAAATATTAGGAGTTGGTAGGAACGTACCCTAAAGCAAAATGAGCTAGGCACGCTGGAGACTTTGTTTACTTTCTTGAAGGATCATGCGAGAACCCTTCAAACCATCAAGTTACCATCTAAGGGCAAGAGAAGTGTTTCACTTCCAAAGGTGATATCGTTGGTATCTGGTAGTAATGCTTGCTTTCTTTGTAAGAATGAGCACTCATTATCTAAGTATTCAAGGTTCATGCAGTTAAGCACTCAGAAAAGGTAAGAGAGATAGATATGGTAAGAAAGAATAGACTATGCTTTAATTGCCTTACTGGTCGACACCAAGCTGAAACCTGCGTGAGTTTAAATAGATGCAGAATGTGTGGTAAATTAATCATACCATGTTACATATCGATAGGGATTCTGAAGTGCCTTCACCCCTGAAACCTGGGAAGGTATTTAGTCCACCCTTGACTGGTGATCCTACCTTCTAATCGATGCCATATGATTTACCAAATCCAAGTACCACTACTTGTGCTGGATTTTTAATTCTTCAAGTGTAACTGGAATAGGTCGTAAAGGAAATAGAGTTGAACTTTACCCCTTATTTAGTTCCGACTTGAAATTTAGTACAAAGGCATTCGTGATTTAAAAAAATAACGTTGGATATTCCTAATGTTTCTCTCTCTTCACATTTTCTGAACAATTTTGATGATGTAGTTCTGGTTGCCCCCTTCTTTTTTTGAAACAAGACCAGTTGACATTCTACTGGGTGTTAATGGTTATTTTACAATGTTAAAAAAAGATATAATAAGGAGAAAGGAGACACTGCCGTTTGCTGTTTTCACCAAACTCGGATGGATTATTGCTGAACTACCTTTCTCAATACCATAAACCAACCTACATTCTACGTGAATAATATTCAACTGACCACTAAACAGTTAGTTGAGAAATTTTGCGCATTGGACTCTGTCCCAGAGGTAAGGAGAATGTCTAAGTTAGATCAAGAATATGAAAATCATTTTCGGAATACTCATTACCGGGATAAGAGTGGATGTTATGTGGTGAGACTTCTCTTTAAACAGAATCCATCGTGTTTGGGCGATACTAAGGAGTTAGCATTACAACGATTTAAGGCTTTAGAATACAAACTCGATAGAACACGTATAGGGAGTTCATGCGAGAATACGTAGACCTAGGCCACATGGAACTAATTGATCAGTCAGGCTCACGTGGGTATTTCCTGTTATATTCCGCATCATCCAGTTATGAAGGAATCTATAACAACTACAAAGCTACGTGTGGTCTTTAATGCATCGACGAAGTCTTCTTCAGGAGTGTCATTGAATGATATTTTAATGGTTGGCCCTAGGATTCAACAAGAGTTATTCTTAATTTTGATGAAGTTTAAAACGTTTCCCATCGTCATTACTGCTGATATAATGATGTTTAGACAAATGTTGATTAACGAAACGGATAGAGATTTTCAAAGAGTGTTTTGGAGAAATGACGCTAGTGATCCAATTCAAGAATATATACTTGTTACAGTTACCTACGGCACAACCCCAGCACCCTTTCTGGCTACAAGGACGCTTCATCAACTTGCGGAAGACGAGGGAGACAATTTTCCCCTTTCCTCTAAAGTTATTATAAGAGATTTTTATGTAGATGACTTGTTATCAGATGCACAAAGCATAGAGAAGTGTAAGACGATAGTCAACCAATTAACAGACTTGATGACTAAAGGATGATTTGTATTATGCAAATGGACTTCAAATGACACTCTGGTACTAGAGAAGATACCTAATGAATTAAGAGACTCTTCTGAGTAGGTAAAGCTTCAAGAGGATATGGAATTAAGATCTTAAGAATCAGTTGGATTCCTCAGGAGGATTGTTTTAGATTTTCCATTCCATACTCAGATGAGAAAGTAGGCTATACCAAAAGAGAAGTATTTTCGAATTTAGTAACAATGTCAAGTAATTGTGACGTAAAGGCACTCTACTAACATCCAAAACCAAGGTTGCTCCTCTCAAAGTACAGTACAATCTCTTCCCAGGCTGGAACTTTGTGCTGCAGTCCTATTGGCTAATTTATTGCAAACTGTATTGAAATATTTTGATGTTTCCATACTTGACATATTAGAATGGTCATATTCCACCGTTGTATTAGCATGGATCTCGTCTGAATCTTTTCGTTGGGTACCATTTATTGCCAATAGAGTCGAGAAAATACACACTATTCCTACCGTGAAGTGGCAACATGTTGGTGGAAGTCATAATCCTGCGGACTGTGCAACAAGAGGATTTTTTCCCTCTGAATTATTTAACTGTGAGATTTGGTTCCATGGACCAAAATGGTTAAGACAGAATAATCCTAAACTTTGGTCTGAAAATGAGAAATCTGTTCTTGATAATGAGGAAGTACACCTTGAAGCAGTGGCGTAGCGTGGGTGTCAGCCGCCCGGGGCGGAGGAAAATTTCGCCCCCCCCCCTTATTTAGGTATTTCAATTTAAAAGACTAAAATTCAGTTTCGTCACAAAATAAGTAATGAAAAATTTCGTGCTAGTGTTGCGACCTTTTTAAAATCGCTGACCCGGACTGCAGGTGAGGTTTGTTCGAACAGAAGTTCCTGACGCATGCTTATGTCATTTTGCGATGCGAAGAATAATGTGCAGTGCATGCTGGTTCTAAATCAGTTACAGTTAGCGACTAGAAATACTTGGATAGGTTGACAGGTTGCGCACGACATCTCCGGACAGCGAGTCGATTCCCGGACTGTCAGGATGGTAACACTATTTCGTGCTCATTTTAATCGGTCCGAATCGTAGGTGAACGAAAATATGAAATAAAATAGTTCAAATTCTTAAAGATATTATTATTATTTATTGTGAAATTTTGTCGCCCCTAAAACGTAATTTTGCGCCCCCTAAAAAGTGCAGCCCGGGGCGGGCCGCCCCTGCCTCCCCCACTACGCTACGCTACTACCTTGAGGAAAGGAAAACATACACGACGGTAACCTGTAAAGTTGAAGAAAATGGGATTTTTAAAAGGTTTTCTTCATAGTCACGATTATGTCGCGTCGTATCCTTATGTTTGAGGTTCCTGTAGAATTGCTGCAACCCTCCAGTGGAACGTTTAAATGGTTTTCTATCAGTGAGCTAAACGCAGCCATTATGACAATAATTAAGAATGTTCAACAATCATATTTTACTGAGATGTCTTGTTTAAGATTAGGAAAGGAGTTTAACGTTCCTAGTAGAATAATTTAATTGGTCCCCTTTTTGGATGTTAAAGGCGTTATCCGTGTGGGAGGTCGGATTAAGAATACCAATATTCCTGAAACTCGACATCCAGTCCTGCTTCCCTCTAAGAATCATATCACAAATCTTATCATAACTTACTATCACCGTCTTCACCTACATGCTAACCAAGAGTTGCTGTTGAATGTCCTTAGAATGCAGTTTTGGTTATTGGCCGGAAGAAGTGTAGTTTGTAATATTATGCATAGGAGTGTCACCTGTGTAAGAACGAAGAGTAGAACTGCCTCTCAACTGATAGGTAATTTACCAGCCCCTAGAATTCAACCCAGTAGGCCCTTCATTGTTACTGGATTAGTTTATGCTGATTTTTATTTGTTTAAATTACGAGGTGGAAGAGATGTTAGGTCTTCAAAGTGCTATGTTGCTATATTTGTATGTTTTTCCACAAACGCTGTCTACCTTGAGTTAATCAGTGACTTATCTACACCAACGTTTATCGCTGCTCTGAAGAGATTTATTGCACGTCGTGGAAAACCCGTTAAAATTATAAGTGACTGTGCCTCCAACTTCAAAAGGGCCAGTAAAGAATTGAAGAAAGTTTATAAAAATGTGTCACTTATAGACAAGAGTATTGGCTCATTTCACCACCAGTGAGGGCATCTCATTTTGCCGCACCTCATTTTGGAGGAATTTGGGAAACTGCCGTAAAATCTATAATGTTCCATTTAAGGAGATCAATAGGATCTACATTGTTAACGTACGAAGAGTTTGTAACGTTGTTAACACAGGTGAAAGCATGCTTAAACTCCCGCCCCCTTTGTCCAATGTCAAGTGATCCCAATGACTTGCAGGTATTAACACCTGGTCATTTTCTAGTAGATGCACCCTTGATTGCTATCCCAGAACTTGATGTGAGTGATACAGCTTTTTCTAGATTGAAACGTTGGACCTAGTACAACAAACAGTCTCACACTTCTGGAGACGGTGGAATGCAGAGTATTTGATAACTCACCAATAACGTCGTAAGTGGCATCATTCCTCACCAAATTTGGAAATTAGTGACCTCGTGTTATTAAAAAATGAACAGCTTCTTCCAAACCGGAAATTTGGTCGTGTTACACAGATCCATCTTGGAAGTGATAGTCCCGTAAGAGTTGTTACAGTATTTACATCTACTGGAAAGCTAAGGAGGCCAGTTAGAAAATTGTGTCCATTACCCAATGTAAGGTTTGCCGACTTTACGGGGAGTACAATTTATCCCGCGTCAGAATGAGCCTAAGGGAAACCGCGTATGTGGGCGGTAGCGAAGGAGGCAAATGAAGAACAAGAGAAAAACCGTTTATTTGTTCGAATTCATGCTAACATCGATATTACACAATTCTAAAGTCTCGGCGTTCCTTCGAAACGGTGAGAGTTCGGGTGATCGGTCGTAGCCCGGGCGGACGAAAAGGATCGCAGGACGATGCAGATGTTCGGTGTTAAGCTGCAGCGTCCTAGGTGATCGGCGGTAGCACGACACAATAAAGGAAAACTGTAAGCTTAATCCAGAGGCTTCAAGGTCGAAGACTCTTCTTCGACCTTAAAGTTCCAATTTTTATAGTTTTTCCCTCACTAATCGCATTTCGGATTGGTTTGTCGTCCCATTCCTCGCTTCCCGATTGGTCTTTCTTTTGTCTCCAGGTGCGACACGAAACCTTTTCGGGTTGCGGGAAAGGTCCGATTCGAGATGTCCATTTGATACCTTTTTGTCGACTCTTCTCGACGACTGTTTATAAAACAATAACACCTGCACTCATAACTCAGGCCGGTGTTTATACCATTTTTTTGACGTCTAAGAATTTAACGATCATTTTCATCTTTCATCTATCAAAAATTCCTCTTTTTTGTTCGAAAAGGTTTATCTCGGCCAACATTTTATAGACTCGCGAGTCAATGATCTACCTGTTTATAAGCGCTCATGGTGGAGTTTGTCTTCCGCTAAGATCTTGACAGATGGTTTGACACACACTCGAACAGTTCCGAGTCTCGTTGTTTACATCTTCTGTCGCGAAAGAAATTCGCGGTTTACTCGAGTTTGAACCTCGTCTGGGAACCCACACCAGTAATAATTAGGTTATTAAGATTCGAATAATTGTCGGTTTACTCCAGCTACTAAAGGTGTAATTGATACCTTGCAGGTGTCAAGACTGGGGATAATGTGTAAACTATTACTTATTATTAGGGGAAAGTGGGGCAAGATGAGAACGTTAACATTTGAAAAGTCATAAGATGGCAACCACTTTGATGAAAACAATAATTTTTTATTCTCAGGAACTTCGACATGTGGTAATATATAATACAAAATTTAATTTTTGAAAAACGTTTTTAAAAACAAGAAAATTTAATATTTTAAAATTACATGTAAATGCACCATCTTGCCCCACCCGTGGGGTAGGATGGGGATATTATTTTCATATACAAGAAGGACAAATTAAAATGGTTAAACTGTCGTTTTCTTCAATATTGGCGCAAGAACAGTGTGCCCATTTATCACAACGTCTCTGCAGCAATAAAGTCTGCCTCCAAAAATACTTCTGGATTCACAGGCCATATTCATGGTCAACCTGGGGCTAGACGGGTACCCCATCATACTTACTTTTCATACTGACCGCAAACACGGGTAAATTTCATTTCAGAACTAAACAATTACAGTTTTAAAGGTTACTTCGAATATCATAATATCTTCATGTAAAAAGTAATGTCAAATTTCACAATGATACTTACTTTGTAGAAACTTTTTAGCGGGCGTAAAATTAGATGAAGTATTGCTGAAACATAAAAAAAGTCTTATTTCCAAACAAAGAGAGCGATTCGAACGTTGTCTCGTCCCGTGATCCCTTTTGAAGTTGACATTTAGTTCCCCAAATAATAGCTAGATAAAATCACATTAACAACAAATAAATAGACGTCCCTGTTTTACCCCATGACACCATCTTGCACCACCTTCCTCTATAATTCGGAAAATTTATATTTTATTTTTATTGTTAGAGGGCGTTTTTTCGGTGAGTCGTCTTCGACTGTTGTCGCCATCTTGTTTAGTGAATCGGGTTCAAGGGAAATTCGAATCGTATTGCCTGAATGATTTAAGGGAATTTAAATCAATAAATATCATTTTATTGTGCAATTTTTGTGAGTCCATTCAAAAAGTAAACAAGTTGTGCTAGACAAATACGCATATTTTGAACGATCTTAAGACCTAAGCCAGAATGTGAGGCCCCGGAAATAGCCCCCCAAAAGGAAAGATATGAAAAAAATTTGTTAAGTTAAATCGTCAAGAAAGCAAATTATATAAGTGTCGAAACGACGACACCGGACTTTGACATCAGCGCTCATAAAAAATAACGGGAAAAACAAAATTTTAAATATAAAAGAAGAAAATTTAAAATATTAAAGTTAAGACGCAGTTTAGAAAGCAAACCGAAACTAGAAAAAATATCAAAATGAGCGTAGGTGTCATAGTTAACAATTAAACGCGATCAGAGTCTAAAAGATGGTGTCGGATAAACCATCTCCAGCCGACCTTTCCCGCGAACTTTACGAAGCTCCATTTACACCTGGAGACAGGTGGAAGACCAATTAAAAAACGATGATGTAAAGTCTGTCCAATTAGCAAAAAGCCAACATCGAAAAACGGATAAAAGCACCAATTCCAAGGACAACGGGACTTCCACTAAGCTTCCACTAAGACTTCCACTAGACTTCTGTTGTGTTCGTGTATCTCCGTTTTTTTTTTCATGCCTCTTTTCATCTTTTGTGCATCGACTTTCGAGTCTTCGAACTTTCTGCTCAACACTGTCCAGAGGCCCCTACCACGCTGGACCGGATCGCCGTCGAAAGTTCCTACAACACAGGACCAGATCGCATCTATCTAAAAACCTTTCCGACGGAAAAATTTTTGTAAGCATTTTCGCTCGAGAATAAACCCTGAATACACGGTTTGCCTCTGTAAAACACTTGTCTTTTGCTGCCTGATAAAACCGCCACCCACATACGCGTAGACCTTAGACTAGTGGTTCTTAACCTGTGGTCCGTGGACTACTGGTGGTCCCTGAAAGCATCCGAAGTGGTCCGCGAAAGTTATACCAAATTTATTAAATAAATGACGACGCGTTGATGACAATGCGCAGTACGTCAAGGTTAGAGCCGATAGCGGACTGGGCTAGGGTATGGTACGCGGTCAGAAAAATATGAAACTGGAAGTCACTAGCAATAAATTTGCATTTGAAGATAAAATCAGTACGTTTATTGCTAAAATCGACCAATGGATCAGCAAAGTCGAAAGAGAGAATTTTTCTGCGTTTGATACATTGAACCCAATTATTGTTTGACAGTGTGCTGAGATTAAAAGACAAATACAAAAGAAAATTACATTCCATTTGCAAAGCTTGAAAAATGAATTCAATCGCTATTTTCCTGACTGCAAGGACAAAGGTATTCGGAAACTGATTTGCAATCCTTTCATAATCAACATTTCTGAGGTGCCGGATGAAATACAAGAAGAGTTAATTGAAATGCAACATGATAGTAACTGCAAGGATATGTGACAATGCCGAAGGGTCCCCTCTATACTTCGGCATCACAGGACCGAAGGGTAGACATTGCGTCGGCGAAGACGGCAATGACAAATTTATCAGGACTGACACCACTGTGTCTTCTGGGTAGACACAGAGACCGTTACGTTCGAATTTACACGCGAGCAGTCGCGTATGTGGACTCTTGGACTCGGGATGGAGACCAATTAAGCTAAAGAAGTGCGCTTTACAATTCGATTATAGAAATTAATATCCGTTTATTGATTATATAGGCCTAAACTAGTTACACTTATGCTTGTAGAGAGAGAGTTTACAATTGTTCGCGCATGGTATTTACCTGAAGATCGCTTTCTTGAATTGGGTCCTTTTTCCGGTGAAGACATGTTCTTGGTGGGTACTTGGACTCATCGGCGGTTAAGCTTCTGATCACTGGCTATTGGAGGAGCATCGGCGGTAAAATGTATCCGAGTGTACACACACGATCAACCTTCGAGGACGCGAACTCTTCTGTCGGGCGAACTCCCTGTCGCGTCATCGAACCTTCTCCTTTATTTGGGGGTCCTCCCCCTCGCAATTCTTGTCCTTTTTTTTGGTAAAATCGTTCTTCACATCCAATGGCGATTTTTCGCGTTTGATTCCTAGTGACACATTCGATGTGTCACTCAAACAGGGAAGTAAGTCCGTGGGAAAGGATATAATCATATCCGTAGCGATCTTTTTTTTTCGGACGAAATTTTTGAATAAAATTTTCTTTTCAAGTTCGGTCTCTCACAGATACATTCGAGACAGGAATTAATCTTAAAGATTTTTGGAGCCGAAAAGCTATTGCTTCCCCTAAAATTCGAGAAATTGCTTTACAGTGCCTAACTTTATTTTCAACCACATTTATGCGAGCAAGGATTCTCAGTGCTTTTGATAATTAAAAATAAACATCGAAATCGGTTGGATGGCAGTGCCGACATGCATTTCCTTTGAGTAGCACTGAACCAAGAATTCAGCAGTTGGTAAACAGCATGCAGTCACAAAAATCGCACTAAAATAATGTAATTAATGTAACACTTTCGCAAATAATATAATACTCTTAATTTCGAATAATTTTCTACGTGTTTAATTTATAGAACAACTTTATAAGAACCTATGTTACTGCCAAACAGCTCGTGGTCCATGACAAGACAAAAATTTTGATAAATGGTCCCTCATCACTAAAAGGTTAAGAACCACTGCCTTAGACCATCCCGACGGTAGGGAATAAAAATCTCCCCCAATCGGCATTCTTACAAGAACTATTCGTCGCAATGAAGACTATGAAATTTGTTTAATACTTCTATTTAGCGATATACAAAACATAGTTCTTACAATAAGTTCTTATCGAAAAATCCATATCTGAATACTAGGGAATTAATTTTCGGTTTGTTTTAGAGCTCTGAAAAGAGAGAAATTGTGTACTAGTTCTAGATTATAGAAAATTCAAACAAAATAACAATTTTAACAATTTCATTTTGTTCCAGTTCTATCTATCTAAAGATCTTCCATATGGAACCCATCAAGTCTGTGTATATACTTCTATACTTTCACTTTTTACTATTCTTTTAAAGAATGGATTTTTTCACAGATGTAGCGAATGCATACTTGTATAAAATGTAAAATACTTAAGAATCTATTCTAAGATATTCTTTATTTGTCTATATATGTATAGTTATTAACAATTTCTGTTCTGTTGACATTTGGCACTCGCAGATCGAAAACGTAGTATCCGTAAGTGCTTATTGAACAAATCTGAATTGCGCAGCATACGATGTTAAGGAATATTCCTGGTTTCACCTGTAATTTATCAATTAATATTCACGTATTTAGTATCGATAAGTCATAAAACTAAAAATAATAAATAACTTATTAAGCGTACCAAGTCGATAATCTTCATATTACCCGTTTCATAAGCAATTGCGCTAGAAGGACTTCCTATCGGTAGCATAAACGAAAACGAAGCGCATATTGCTAAAGGCATCATCAAGTATAACGGATGTACTTTAATCACAATAGCCTAAAATCAGTTTACTTTATTAATTAATTTTGTTAACAAACCGAATTTTCATTAAATTCAATCATAAATGTTAGAGAAGACAAAGTTTTATAAAATAAATTTTCACGAAAACAAAAACAATCCTTACATTACATGTCAAGCAATGAAACCTGAACTTTCAGAGATTAAAAGAAGGTTCTCCTACATGATTAATTGAGGAAACAATCAAAAAATATCTTTCTTCGCTCAGTTGCCTAATCTAAATTAATAAAGGTAATCCTATTCATTACCTTTCAAGGCTAGTTTACTGTGAGTTTAACAAAGATTAAGCAGATATTGTAAAATATATGTTTAACGTTATAACGTTATTCGGGGATACAGAGTTTAATATATACAAAGTGATTCAAAGACACGTAAGCATATAATTCGCTTTATTATGGAATCAAGTCCTAGAATACGATCAATATCGATAAAATAAACGTGAATTGACAAAAACAAATACATCTTAATATGTATGATGTAATGCACACAGAAGCATTGTAAATATTGTACGTCCCTTTAGATATAGGCCTATAGAGACGTCGAATTATCTTGTATAAACAAATATAATCGTTTAAGTTATAATATTAGTTTTGTAACTGTTAAATGAAATCCTTTCCGTGTATTGTTAGCTTATTCAATAGAGATATATTTCAACTTTCTGTCATGGAGTTTGTTTTAAAAATGAAAGTAAACCGAAATTTAAAAAAATATACTTATTATTGATATATACCAGTTTGTTGGCTACGGGAAGGAGAAGAGTGGCAGTTGAGCTGTTGGTCATCACTTCTGTCAGAATGGAAGTCATAATACAAAGAAAGCTTACAATTACCACAGGCGACAAAGGTGGTAAGTATGCCAACTGAAGAGCAATCCAGTTTGTCAGTTTCGACTTCTGTAATGATTTATTTTTAATTACATTTTATTTTTAATATTATTAAACAAATTAAATAATCGACGACCTTGGCTCCTTCTGCTATGGCAAATCCTCCACCAAAAATTAACAATATACCCCACGCTACTTTCTTCTGAGCAGTTTTCCAGTTGAGAAGCCTCTTCCTCCAATCGAGTTGAAAAGGATTTGCAGGAATAATAAACATCAAAATGGAAGCTGCCATGGCCGGAGTAGAGTTACTAATTTTTCTGCAATTCAAAATAATGATTCAAACGCATTGCAACAAGTGAGCATTGTGGAAAAAATGAATTAAAAATTTACAGACATGTTAGAGCATAATACAGAGGCCCAACCTCGCATAAAATTCGGACTTCGAAACATCCAACTCGCAACCAGCAATAATGTCACCATTACTACTGCCAGTTCGTGGAAACTAATGAAAAATGAAATTAAAAGTAATAACTCGAGATGAAATCACAAACATCTAAAAAATATTACAATTAACCTGTGTATGTCGTTAATCACCTGTGATATATTTGACAATTTAAGTTTAATAAAATGCGGTCCTTTCGGCCCTCAAATTTATTTTGTTTTTTTTATGATTTTTGGAATGTTTTTTAAGTCTCCAAATTTTTTCAAAAATTTTTACCCGCGCAAAAAACTTTTATCGCGATTTTAGTTAGCCTTTGATAAGGCTCGATTAAGGCTTAATTGTTTTTAATGGGATTTTTTTATTAAAATTAATTAATCGTTCTAAAGTTGTAGTACATGGATTTGACTTCGGTAAAGTTAAAGCTACTTTCTGATATAAACAAAACACCAAACTTTTGCTGAGCTTATTATTATTTTAAATTCAAACGTTTTCAGCCCAATTACAATAGGCCATCTTCAAGAACTATTCGAATACAACTTTCGAATAAATTTTAAATTTAAACTTTTAACATAAACTGTAACTATTAACTATTTAACATATTTTTAAATATCACTGTAAACCATTAAATATTTAACTAAAAAATTTTAACATATTATATGATAAACATAAATAATATAAAAAA
>NW_019385949.1:165899-169026 GCF_000671375.1 Centruroides sculpturatus | reverse complement strand
ATTTTTTATATTATTTATGTTTATCATATAATATGTTAAAATTTTTTAGTTAAATATTTAATGGTTTACAGTGATATTTAAAAATATGTTAAATAGTTAATAGTTACAGTTTATGTTAAAAGTTTAAATTTAAAATTTATTCGAAAGTTGTATTCGAATAGTTCTTCAAGATAGCCTATTGTAATTGGGCTGAAAACGTTTGAAATTAAAATAATAATAAGCTCAGCAAGAGTTTGGTGTTTTGTTTATATTTGTAAAGATACGGCTGAGGAAGTGGGAATAGCTACTTTCTGATGTCAAAAACGACTTCTAATAGTTTTTAATTTTTTTAATTAATATAATTTGTTATATATAAGTTTAATTAAATCGGGGGAGTCGGAAACCGCAATAAAAATTTTAATTTTTAAAAAATATTTAAAAATACAGGTCTACTTTAAACTCTTCTTTTCCCGAGACGTCTATGATAATGTCCCGGAAAATACGACACCAGCTGTTCTCGAGGTCATCCAGCTGTGTAAACAATGACTCATCGGTGTCAAATTTCAGAGAAAGAGGAGACAATGGAAAATAAAGTTTGAAGCTTTTTCTTCAAAATTAACACATTTCTTTCGTTTTTTTTCAGTTTTAAATATTTTTTATGTTTAATTAAAAATTCATTTAAAAACACTCGTGCGGCAAATGGTTAATGAATAGATAATTGATTGCTGTGTTGAAATTCCCGCAAATTAAAATGGGAATAGATTAAATATCTTATTTCTAATACCAGGGATGGGCAAACCTTGTTACGATAAAACCCATATATCTATCACCTATCAGGCCAGAGCAAACTTACAAAGGTTTTACATATATACGTACTGTACGTAGTATATACAAGGTACCAAGCGTATGAAGGAAATTGTAGTAGTATAATAGAGCCGCAGTAAGGGCCTAGAAAAGCTGTATGCGGCTCGCGAGCCTCGGTTGGGCCATCGTGATAAATTGATTTTTGGCTACAAAATTTCCTTTTTAAGATCTGCCGTATTTTTATGCAGATTACCCGTGTGTGTCTTAGATATATGTTAAAGACAGCTTTCAAGAGACTACTAGACCCCGAACTGCGCCGTAATCTTTGAAGCGAATTGAACGTCCACCATGACTCTTGAATGCAGAAAACTGCGCATCTGCAGGAAATACCATATACAGATACGACTGTTCATTACATAAATACAGTCGATCTCCCTATAAGACGGTAGATACGTTCCGTTCTTTATAAATCAATTTTGTAGGAATCACAGCTAATCACAGCCCGACACGTATAAAGTTTACGGACTACGGCTAATTGAAAGGTTTTCTTCCATAAAATTAATCGATTCTAGACTAATTTGACTCAACATTTCCAAAATACGTATATTTTTTTGGAAATAATCCGTTTAAACTACGCTATAAACAAAAAATTGTAGGATTACTTACCGAGTGTGCACCATTCGACGTCGCCGTTGCTCAAGCTTGTTTTCGTCGCGGAACAGCGCAGCAAACCGCGGCCGCAATTTCTGATGTTATTTTTCTGCGAAAACTTCGTTGAACTTTGGAGACATCATTAATATAAATAATTTTAATCGCCGTTGAATAAGAAATATTTCTTTCACAAGAAATGTATAAAATTACAGTACTGTATTAGACTTACGGTACCTAATTTACATACTGTACAGACGATAGCTCGCCTAAACTCTCCGTAGCATAGCGCTGTAGCGCTAGACGGTGGAAAGTATATATATAATTATAATAAAGTTACAATAAATTAAGTTAATATATAATTATATATACAGTACAGTACCTAATTTATATATCATTTATATGTACAGACGATACTAAACTCAATTCACCCGCCTAAACTGTCCGTAGCGTGGCGCTGGACGGTGGAAAGTAGTTCGGCTGCCCGATGACGTTTTACGTAATTATAGGAGTTTTTTACCATTGTTTACGGATACCGCCACAATTTTTTCGCCGTCTTATAGGAATCGTAATTATAGGAACCCGTCTTATAGGGGGATCTACTGTACACAATTTTCACGACTAATTTGCAGAACTGACGTGCAATAAATGAAATTGTGAAAATGCTCTGAAAAATATTAAACTGAGTTTTAATAATAAATGCCAATAGTCAAATTATTATTCATATCGGCTAAAGATTTTGCCAAATTAAGAAATACAAAATAAAAAAAATATATACAGGCACTCCTCGACTTTCAACACTATTGGTTCCTGGTGTTTTGTTGTAAATCAAGGATGGCCTGCGCTGTATAACATACAACCGTTCATAGGGGCTATCCATAAATGACATCCACACTGGAAGGGAAAGAGGATTAAGACAAGTCGCACAAAAATCGGACAAGGGGACAGGGGTTGAGCTTCAGGAACGTCCATACATTTCATAAAAATTTATACAGTTTATGCATTTTATTACAGTAGATCCCCCTATAAAACCGTTTCCTATAGTTATGATTCCTATAAAAATTGTGGCAGTATTCGTAAAGAACGGTAAAAATAACTCCTATAATACGTAAAACGTCATCAGGCAGCCGAACTACATTCCCGCCGTCCGTAGCGTGGCGCTACGGACGTTTAGGCAGATAAATTGAGTTTAGTATCGTCTGTTCATATAATTATATATAAATTAGGTACTGTACATATAATTATATATTAATTATATATAAATTAGGTACTGTATATATAATTATATATTAACTTAATTTATTGTAACTTTATTATAATTAAATATATATTTTTCGCCGTCTAACGTCACGCTACGGCGAGTTAGGCGACCTATCGTCTGTCCAGTACTGTAATTTTATACATTTCTTGTGAAAGAAACATTTCTTATTTAACGGCCATAAAAATTATTTATATTAATGATGTCTCCAAAGGTCAAGTTATTTTTCCGCCAAAAATTCGTTATCAGAAATTGCGGCCGTCGTTTCGCGTGCTGTTCCGCGATGAAAACCAGCTTTAAGCAACGGCGTAGTCGAACGGTGTAAGTAATCCTACAATTTTTTGTTTATAGCATAGTTTATACAGATTATTCCCAAAAAATTATACGTATTTTGGAAATGTTGAGTGGAATTAGTCTAGAATCGGTTAATTTTATAGA
>NW_019385949.1:161992-164871 GCF_000671375.1 Centruroides sculpturatus | reverse complement strand
CCTACAATTTTTTGTTTATAACGTAGTTTATACGGATTATTTTCAAAAAAATATACGTATTTTGGAAATGTTGAGTCGAATTAGTCTAGAATCGATTAATTTTATGAAAGAAAACCTTTCAAACAGCCGTAGTCCGTAAACTATGATTCCTAGAAAATTGATTCATAAAGAACGGAACGTATCTACCGTCTTATAGGGGGATCTACTGTATATATTTCAAAATCTCTTGTAAGTTTTATTTCTACTTATGGTATCTACCCTTCGTAAAGTGATAAAGGTTTAAAGAGAGTTAAGTTTTGTTGCACGTCCGAAGAAAAAAGAAGGTTGCAGAAACTTGGAAAAACTGGAACAAGAGGGGGAGTAATAGTTTCAAGAAAAATGCGGATGTAATTTATGGAGAGCTCCATGTGAAGTAACCCATCAATAAACGTGATTTATTTACATTTATAGTGAATATGTTTGGTTTACATTTGTCTTACAGAAACTCCACGATGAGCCTGATTATCTGATGTGATGGGCCAGGCATTTGAGCTTTATCTTGCTGCTGCACGCTCCGCTCTTCATAGGTGTTATTATCTATGTTAACAAAACATGTTCGTTTACTAAGAAAATACTGAGAAAAATAAAACTTTGTAAAAACCGATGTTTCATGCAATTAGGTGTATCCATTGTGTTTAGAAACATTTTCAAAGTGCCGAGTGCAAATAACACTACTATTGCTCGGTTTCCTCGTTATTCCAATATTTGCTCAAATTTGAATTACGGCATTAGTTGATGACGAAACATATTTCTCGTGATCTGTAAAACTCTCGTAGGTCCCGAGTTAAATCTAGTTCAATACACAAGTAAAAAAAAATTATAATCAACATAGGGTAATAACGGACTGCTGAAGGAAGTTTAACGTTTCTGCAGAAAAATTACTTCAGAACGAGATACGGGATTTTGATCGGNGTTACAGTTTATGTTAAAAGTTTAAATTTAAAATTTATTCGAAAGTTGTATTCGAATAGTTCTTGAAGATGGCCTATTGTAATTGGGCTGAAAACGTTTGAAATTAAAATAATAATAAGCTCAGCAAGAGTTTGATGTTTTGTTTATATTTGTAAAAATACGGCTGAGGAAGTGGGAATAGTTGCAATGGCGACACCGGCCAATTATTATAAGGTATATAGAAAGATTGCTTTGAAGCTGGTTAAGACTAACTGCAAGTTGAAATTCCTTAAGGAATGTGCTGAAAAGAAAGTATTTCTAATGTCCATACACAAGATTAGCATCCCGGTAGAATGCTATATGTTAAAAAAAAGATTCCAAGAGACATGTTTACGTAAATCTATTAAGCTTGTAAAAAACAAAAAATATGGAATTTTAAAGGAGTGTATTGAGTTGGAAGATGCAATATATCAAAAAGATCCGCAATTGTTAAAAGAAATCAATGATAAGGTAGTAAGACTAACGGACAGGGTAACAAATACCCTTGAAAAGAAATATTTCAAAAAAATAAGGTGGATTTTAAAGCAACAAACTCCCATGGAGCGAAAAAGCAATGTACCACCTTATATTCTATGGGACCAGATTAAGGTACCAAAAAATGTGGAGATGGTGTTAAAGAATGGACCCAGTTACGTTCCAAATAACAAGAACGATTGGGAAACTACAATGGCTGAAATGGAAAGAGGTATGGCCGGTCTTAATGAAGTAGAAAGAGATTATTTTAGATGGAAGATGGTTTTCAGAAAAAAGGAAAGACACGAGGTGCTTTGTAGAGAAAAGTTAAATATAAAATATACAAAAGATTGGCTAACAAAAAATCAGTTGGTGTTAACAAAAGCTGACAAAACTAAACAAATGGTGATTATGAAAAGAGGAAGATATAATGAAGCCATTAAAGATTATATTAAGAAAACGGAATGTGATATCGTAGACGAAAAGATAGTAACAGTAACGAACAACAAGATTAAAAAGCTAGAAAAAACGCCACTCGCGAAGTACATGACGTTATTAAAAAAGTCACATAACCCATGCCCCCGATTACCCAGAATCTTTGCGTTCGCAAAAACGCACAAGCAAAACAAAGAAATTAGACCGGTGGTTGAAAAATGCGGTGCACCAACCTTTATACTAGAGAAAAGATTAAAAAAGTATATATATGAAAGTTTGGAAGATAGTGTGTATGTGACGCAGGATCCAAATAAGTTGGTAAAAGAATTACAAGGTTTGGCGTTGATGAATGATGAAATAGGAACGGTTATGGATTTTGAAAGCATGTACCCTTCCATGAATTTAACATCTTGTTTCAATACTCTTGTTGAATTTATGGTACAGCATAATCCAGGATTAACAGCGTATATGGAGGACTTAAATATATTGGCGGATTTGATGTGTTATCAGTCCTTTTTTACGTTCAATGGGACGGTGTACAAACAAAGAAAAGGAGTCCCAATGGGTAGTCCCATGTCGGGACTCTTGTGCGAATTAGTGGTACGTCAACTAGAAAAGGAGGTCCTAGGAAAATTCATGGAGGACATTGTAATATACAAAAGATATGTAGATGACGTGTTGATAATTTGGAAGGATAACCGAAGAATTGAGGAATTTTTAAGTATGATAAATAACAATAAGCATGGGTTAAAACTAAAGCTTGAACAAAAAAGCCATACAAATATCCATTTTTTAGATATTAACATAAGATTCAAACAAGGATATGTACAAACGGCAGTGTATCTAAAACCCACACATGCTCCACTATATATCCCGGCATGGTCTAATGATCCGATTAAATACAAAATGTCTTCGTTTAGGTCGCTTATTAAAAGAGCATTCTTATATTGCACCAATGTACAAGATAGAATTAGCGAGATTAACAGAATCAAGAATATTGC
>NW_019385949.1:119903-161591 GCF_000671375.1 Centruroides sculpturatus | reverse complement strand
GTACACACTCGGTAAGCAATCCTACAATTTTTTGTTTATAACGTAGTTTATACGGATTATTTTCAAAAAAATATACGTATTTTGGAAATGTTGAGTCGAATTAGTCTAGAATCGATTAATTTTATGAAAGAAAACCTTTCAAACAGCCGTAGTCCGTAAACTATGATTCCTAGAAAATTGATTCATAAAGAACGGAACGTATCTACCGTCTTATAGGGGGATCTACTGTATATATTTCAAAATCTCTTGTAAGTTTTATTTCTACTTATGGTATCTACCCTTCGTAAAGTGATAAAGGTTTAAAGAGAGTTAAGTTTTGTTGCACGTCCGAAGAAAAAAGAAGGTTGCAGAAACTTGGAAAAACTGGAACAAGAGGGGGAGTAATAGTTTCAAGAAAAATGCGGATGTAATTTATGGAGAGCTCCATGTGAAGTAACCCATCAATAAACGTGATTTATTTACATTTATAGTGAATATGTTTGGTTTACATTTGTCTTACAGAAACTCCACGATGAGCCTGATTATCTGATGTGATGGGCCAGGCATTTGAGCTTTATCTTGCTGCTGCACGCTCCGCTCTTCATAGGTGTTATTATCTATGTTAACAAAACATGTTCGTTTACTAAGAAAATACTGAGAAAAATAAAACTTTGTAAAAACCGATGTTTCATGCAATTAGGTGTATCCATTGTGTTTAGAAACATTTTCAAAGTGCCGAGTGCAAATAACACTACTATTGCTCGGTTTCCTCGTTATTCCAATATTTGCTCAAATTTGAATTACGGCATTAGTTGATGACGAAACATATTTCTCGTGATCTGTAAAACTCTCGTAGGTCCCGAGTTAAATCTAGTTCAATACACAAGTAAAAAAAAATTATAATCAACATAGGGTAATAACGGACTGCTGAAGGAAGTTTAACGTTTCTGCAGAAAAATTACTTCAGAACGAGATACGGGATTTTGATCGGCAACCGACGATACGGTATCAGAGCAACTAGGCCTATATCTAACTTACCGGTGAATCATGATACCAAATCCTTTTTATACCTTGCCGTACAATTAACGGGAGGCAATTCGGTGGCATTCCTGTTACGCTCCTGTGACAATTCCCGCACACTCGAGTCTAAATAAATAGCAATTACGCCCGAAAAGCTATAATAAGTCGGCACACAACAATCTGTCCATAACACATGCACTTTTTGCCTTTGTCATGACGCCGCTTAATTTCTATGGCTTCAGACTGAGGCGTCAATTTCTACGTTAACATTTATTCGATTCAGGATCTAGTAGTTATATGTCGTCGGGTAAAACATACTGTAAGTTACAAACAGAAACATTCGATTTTTTCTCTAACTTTTACAGTAACTGTGCTTAAGAAACACATGACAAGCATAGTTTTCAACGAACACAATATATTAATACGAGGCACTATATAGTTATTACACGTGTTCACCATCTAACCCTCATTTACTCTATATAATATTATACAAATATCAATATCGTTTATTTTTTAATATAAAATTAAATTTCCTATTAACAAACTAAACATTGTTAATGGATACTTTAACACTGAAACTATCCAATTATTCAATTTCTGACTGTAAATATCAAAATAGAGAAACCTGCAAACGGTAATTATTAAATCGAAATTTAGAGATTCTCTCTCTTAATAATTGACAAAAGAATCGTAATTTTAAAATAAATTCGTGGATAGTCATTTACCTTATGTTACCGAGTTCCCGATACTTCTTTTCAATGGTTTCTTTAATACACTTTTTACGATTTTCAGGAATAGCGTCGCTTAGAAATAAGAAAAAAATTCTTATAGATAAATTAATAACATTTATCTCGTTTTTCTAGAAATTTAATCTTACCAACATCTTACATAAATGACTTGAAGGATAACAAACACTGCTATGTTGCAAAGGATCATCCCAGGGATGTTGTACATCATCCAGCTTAAGAAATTGACTTGGTTGCTTTCAGGATACAAACTGCAAATTATAACAATTACAGCAGCATCATTTAGGTAAATAAACAAAGTATCTGACTTTACATTTTAAAAAATGCTCACTCTTCTAACAGTCCTACTAGGATCAAATTTGGAGCTGTACCCACTTCCGTTCCTAAACCACCACAAATTGACGAATAAGCAACACTCAATAGCAAAGCTTTTCTTACGTTTTGGTACTTTCGCTCCAATCTGTATTTAAATTTCATAATATTAAAAATTTACACGAAATTTTTTATAAAAGTGTGATAAGTATTCCTTCAAAAAATATTTTAAAATATTTCGATAGGTCAGAATAACAACATTGACAATCCCTCAATAAGGTAGCATCGAGATTGCTATTAGCAAATTTACATTTTAGTGCATGATTACCGAATATATTTGTACTTAACTCAACCCGAAATACTGCTTATGAGATTCCTTCCAAAGGAAGTATTATTAAATACACTCAAAAAAATACAACTCCATTGACCCGAGGGATATTCCTTCTTGGAAACACCACGAATAGAAACTATGTTCAAATATTATTACCAATGGACGTCTATCACCGCCATAGCGCTACCAAAACTACTTTTTTTGGTATTATAATCAACATAGGGTAATAACGGACTGCTGAAGGAAGTTTAACGTTTCTGCAGAAAAATTACTTCAGAACGAGATACGGGATTTTGATCGGCAACCGACGATACGGTATCAGAGCAACTAGGCCTATATCTAACTTACCGGTGAATCATGATACCAAATCCTTTTTATACCTTGCCGTACAATTAACGGGAGGCAATTCGGTGGCATTCCTGTTACGCTCCTGTGACAATTCCCGCACACTCGAGTCTAAATAAATAGCAATTACGCCCGAAAAGCTATAATAAGTCGGCACACAACAATCTGTCCATAACACATGCACTTTTTGCCTTTGTCATGACGCCGCTTAATTTCTATGGCTTCAGACTGAGGCGTCAATTTCTACGTTAACATTTATTCGATTCAGGATCTAGTAGTTATATGTCGTCGGGTAAAACATACTGTAAGTTACAAACAGAAACATTCGATTTTTTCTCTAACTTTTACAGTAACTGTGCTTAAGAAACACATGACAAGCATAGTTTTCAACGAACACAATATATTAATACGAGGCACTATATAGTTATTACACGTGTTCACCATCTAACCCTCATTTACTCTATATAATATTATACAAATATCAATATCGTTTATTTTTTAATATAAAATTAAATTTCCTATTAACAAACTAAACATTGTTAATGGATACTTTAACACTGAAACTATCCAATTATTCAATTTCTGACTGTAAATATCAAAATAGAGAAACCTGCAAACGGTAATTATTAAATCGAAATTTAGAGATTCTCTCTCTTAATAATTGACAAAAGAATCGTAATTTTAAAATAAATTCGTGGATAGTCATTTACCTTATGTTACCGAGTTCCCGATACTTCTTTTCAATGGTTTCTTTAATACACTTTTTACGATTTTCAGGAATAGCGTCGCTTAGAAATAAGAAAAAAATTCTTATAGATAAATTAATAACATTTATCTCGTTTTTCTAGAAATTTAATCTTACCAACATCTTACATAAATGACTTGAAGGATAACAAACACTGCTATGTTGCAAAGGATCATCCCAGGGATGTTGTACATCATCCAGCTTAAGAAATTGACTTGGTTGCTTTCAGGATACAAACTGCAAATTATAACAATTACAGCAGCATCATTTAGGTAAATAAACAAAGTATCTGACTTTACATTTTAAAAAATGCTCACTCTTCTAACAGTCCTACTAGGATCAAATTTGGAGCTGTACCCACTTCCGTTCCTAAACCACCACAAATTGACGAATAAGCAACACTCAATAGCAAAGCTTTTCTTACGTTTTGGTACTTTCGCTCCAATCTGTATTTAAATTTCATAATATTAAAAATTTACACGAAATTTTTTATAAAAGTGTGATAAGTATTCCTTCAAAAAATATTTTAAAATATTTCGATAGGTCAGAATAACAACATTGACAATCCCTCAATAAGGTAGCATCGAGATTGCTATTAGCAAATTTACATTTTAGTGCATGATTACCGAATATATTTGTACTTAACTCAACCCGAAATACTGCTTATGAGATTCCTTCCAAAGGAAGTATTATTAAATACACTCAAAAAAATACAACTCCATTGACCCGAGGGATATTCCTTCTTGGAAACACCACGAATAGAAACTATGTTCAAATATTATTACCAATGGACGTCTATCACCGCCATAGCGCTACCAAAACTACTTCCATTTTTGCAAAAATACCTCTCATCACTCCTACGGGATACTTTGACATCTATGAGATCATACGACTACCAGTATATTATCCGACTATAAAATCATTCGTCTATTACAATTTATATCCTATTACCGCCTTATCTAGGAATCATCAATCCTACATGTTACTGTCTTATTACGATTTAACAAGATGTCAAACAATACCTATCGCCATATACTCACCAAATGTTCCTATGTGGCAATCACCAAGGCAGAGCTGCGAATATTCTTTATACCTTAGAAACGAAAAATCTATCAATCGTGTCCCCGACGATTAATAATAGCCTACTCACTCTTTGTATATAAAACTCGGCACGTAATACTCTTCTTGTAAAAAAAGTTGCTAACTTCTGTGTCAACCAATTGCTGTTAGTACTTAGTATCATCCATTCGATTCGTTAGAGGTTAAGGATGCCAAGGATAAGGGCATGCACACCATGATGGTCACCATTGACTTCCAGAGAGCGTTTGACCATGCATGGTGGCCTACAATTCTCACAACAATCATGGAAATGGGGTGTCCTAAAAACATATTCAAACGGGTCAAAAACCATTCACATAATAGGAAAGTTATGGTCAGCAGTAACAGCAATACCTATCTACAAAGGGACATCAATAAAGGCTGTCCGCAGGGCTCTAGGTCTGGGCCGTTTCTGTGGAATGTAATGTACGTACAACAGCCTCCTAGGGTTAAATAAAAATACATTCCTCGGGTATTCTGCTATTTCCATTTAAGTACGGACTTCAAACGTTGTAATGGTATTCTAGGAGTTGGCCCACATGTACTGTCCTATTAGTGTAATGCTTCTATAAAGAAGGTGTGTCTTATCATCATACGAAGATTGTACATCTGTAAGGGGACAAGGTGCAGTATAAAATGTTTTATGTAAAGCTAACCTATGTAAGCGTGTTGTGTAATAGTATCTCAATTGTCGCGCTACCAAGAGAGTTAGTACTACCTGTTCTGTATGCTCATCTTGATAAATATGTATATAATCATATTTATCAATCATAGTTTGCTTATTTATTGCATTGCTGGCGCTCACGAATCCCCATTCCCTTCCCACTATCCTATCTAGCTATATTTCTTTTTCACTCTCACTTCTTCAAAACACTTTACTTCTTCTTTCACTTCCGGTTCCGGGGCTATACCTCTGAGTGCAAAGATTGCAGCGCCACAGCACTGGCGAAAATTTAAATTTGCCGACTGGAATTCTTTCGGATGATTGACTTTCGGATAATCGACGCTCTACTGTATTAATTAACATATCTAAATATATAAAATTACTTGTCCTGACTGACTGACTGATTCATCATCGCCCAGAGCAAACCGCTGAACCTAGAGGTAAAATTTGGTACACAGTTAGGGTACGTCACGAAAACGCACACTAAGAAGGGATTTTTCGAAATTCCTCCACAGGGGAGAGAGGGAGAGGATTAAGGCTTAACCGGAAAAACAGCTTCTACTGTACTATTTTAGATGCGATTTTTTGTTTTCAACTACTTTTAGTCTTCATTGAGTACTTAGGTGTATTAAATTCATGACATTTCGGACATTGTTATAAAAATTTTTATCTATTTCGATTTTAAAAATGTTTGAACCGTTTTAAATTCGAATTTCTTATCGCGTATCGGTTCGATTATAGAACGATTGTAAACGTTCCAGAAAATTGATCAAATTGAAAACAGTTCGTTTGATTCTCGGCAATTCTCATCATTCTCGGCGGTAGGTGTTATATAACAATTACTATGGTTGTTGAAATACTGAATATAAATGGGGTTTGCTTGCAAAATCCTCGCAGGTAACAGCTAGTTTTTCTATATTATCCCAGACAGAGAGAGAGAGAGAGTATCATTTCGTATCAAGAGTATAACGAAATTATCATTTTGTTATAAAATAAAAATCAATATTGCTCACTCAGAACAAGCTCGATTTTAGAAAAACCGGGTGATGTGATACTCCGAATTTTAACAAAAATCAATCGTCCATGTCCTCATACTTGCTCAACAATTGTCCTCAGTTACTTGAGAAAAACTCCCCTTACACTTTCTTGACGGCGAAAGCGACGCATTCTCGTGATCTGCTGACCTCTTAGCCGGGAGATGTGGCACTGATATCGGATTTGATGGCCGAAAAGTCAGTCGTCGACAGTCCTTCTTGGATTAAAGACGTCAAAATTTGTTCTGTGTCAGTGAAAATTTTTATGCTCAATCAGTACTCTGTCGGATTTTCACGTTACTTTCTACTGTGCCTAGAAGAACTTTCATGATCCAAACCGGTCCAACGATCCAAATCCTAATCTCAACCTCAATTCGAGAATTTCAAATCAAAAATCATCACCATAGGTTAAGTCGCTATATTGTATTCCGGATATATTTCTCTTCGTTGAAAATAAACGGGTATTTAGTTGTTAACTTTCGTATCTGATTATTTTACTTCCGGCACGCTGTGTCTCATCCCAAATTTAGATCGCGGTCCGATCGCCCGCACACGCGACTGCTCGCGTGACGCGATTGACACCCGATTGACACGGAAACCGAGACGGCGCGCCGTCTCGGTTTCCGTGTCAATCGGGACAAGGTGGTGTCAGTCCTAATAGGGCTCCGAAGAGGTGCCGACAGTCCGGACACATCAAGCTAAGAATCTCTAATATAACTTACAACTAGGACTAACTTAAACTAACTGAATTTCACCGAAAAAAGACGGAAAATAAGAGTTAAAATACAAAGTTGAAAGTAACTACATACCGACAGTTGAAACAAAGCAAGGGAAAGCTAATTGCTATTCGTGCCCCCAGAGAGAGTGCTCCCAAGATATGATATAAGGGATGTGAGAGGTATGAACAAAGGGATATGAATGCGAGTAGATGATGATGCATACTAAGATGGTGCGGGTTGCAAAGCCAGTTGTACCCGTAGTTTAATAGCAGCTCTTATTAAACTATCCCTAATGTGATTGTACTTGTTGAAGCGAAAAACTAAGTGAAGTGATGTTTGGTCCTCCCGAATACCACAATCGCATTGTGGATTATTCCCACGGTTAAATCTATGCAAGTATTGCTTAAAGTTGCCGTGTCCTGTAAGCAGCTGAGTCACAGTAGTGTCAACCTTGGGGATGAAAGTGTAGGGGAGCCTACCAGTAGTGTCACGGTCGCCAGAGAATGAAGATTTGCTTCTTGACGTGATTGTTGATGTACGAAATAGGAATGTAACTGAAAGTACTAGTGACTGAGATATTTATATAGCAATTTAAATCATTCTCTTTAATTTTAGATGCCTGGAAAATGTGTTTCTAGTACGACTAATTGTGATACACAAAATTGAATACACTAAAGTTTTCAGCTTTCCCAAAGATCCCGTTCGATGTAAACACTGGATTAAAGCAAATTCATAAAAAAAGATTTTGAACCAAGCAGTAATGCTATAGTTTATGTCAATCATTTTCATGAATAGTTTATCATTACAGAAGTTCGTGCAATACACGATAATGGTACTGTTTACACTGTTCCACGTAAACATCCAAGTTTAATTAACAAAGGATGCAATTCCTATTATGTTTTCAAATCATCCATCTTACTTATGTACTATATTTTTAAGAAAAAAATGCTGTGTTGCTCGAAAAAAAGAAAAAGGAAGTCTTAAATGGTCACAGAAATTTGCTGTTGTACAGTGCATCAACACCATTCAGACTATTCTGAATGAGTATGAATGTAAATTTTTGGTTTCAAAAAAATGAATGTAATTTAGCAAGATTAGTAATAAACAAATTAGTTGACATAATAAATTTCGTTTCCAAAATATAATTTGAAATTGTAAAAGATGAGAGGATTGAATTAAGGAAACGCTGTCTTGAAATAATATTCAATAAGTTAAATTAAGTAATAAATAATTATTGCAAAACAAGAAGTGATAAGTTAAAGAAACAGAAAACGGAAAGTTAACTATGTTCAATGAGCAGTTATTTATTGTGACACTGTCACAATGTCGGGATGCAATTTTTAATTAGTTTTAATTTATTTAATTTAAAATATATGCACTCCACATCACACTAGTAGTGGCTTGCCCCTGTACATCATACTTTTCCTATATCGATCGAGTCGGGCCAGTCATCTATCTAACGTTTTTCGGGGATAAATATTTCAACTGAAATAACATGACTTTCGGATTGTATTGGATATTTGTATATAGTTAATCGGGGCCTCCCACCACTGCGGTTTCCAGATTCGTTCTCGTCTTTCATCTATCTAATTTTGCTCTCAAGATTAAGAAGAGACAGACGGATGCCAATGGGAATTTATAAGTCTATAGGAATAAATTAAAAAATTTAAAACGATGGAGTCAGAATATTCTAATCTTACTTAATTGTACTGTAATTGAGTACACGAAAATTCGAATTTTCCCTCTTTTCTGACTTACGGAGGCGTAAAACTTTCTGAACTCTAAACCATTTGCTAAATAAAATAGAATTAGATTAAAAAGTTAAAGAAGCAAACCAATTTTACTTTGATAGAGACTATTCTTTATTACAACTTATTTATCCCCCAAATGCATTTCGCCAGTACACTGGCCTCTTCAGTAGGGCTCCAAGCTGCACAATACAGTTCAATTTGCCAGTCACTACAACTATCCATTGTAGTGATTGCTTCCGTAAGTCAGAAAAAAAGGAAAATTCGAATTTTCGTGTACTCAATTACAGTACAATTAAGTAAGATTATAAGTCTATAATTCTTTCAAATTGCAACTCGTAAAGTTAATATTGTGAGATCGCGCACTTGATTTTGCGAAAATTTCATAAAATTACTAAACCTATTTCTAAATTGTGATCGTTAAGAAATCATCGCACAGAAAACATATTGAGTGACAACCTGTTCTATCAACAACTACCTTGTTTATTCCTTTTATTATTCGGCCCTGGTGCTGGTCTTTATGGCATCCCTCCCTCCTCCCTTCAAACACTTTATCCCACCCCGCTCTCTCCATACCCTTCCCCTCCTCTTTAGGCTATGCCAAAGGCTCGGCCATATCTATCTTCACAATCTTCACAATATCTATCAACAACTGGGAGAGAAATATAACAACCGAGCGTTACATTAAACAACTGGCTCTCAAAGGAGGAAAAAGTCGACTGTTGAACGAGTAAGTAGAGGGAATCCAACCAAATATGGTCATGATATTTTCATTTAGACGACAACATCACGTCATCCACAGAGACAACTGACCTCACACCTGTAGATTCGTCGCCAAACAGTCCATCACCTGATCATTTTCCCAGGCAAAATCGAATATAAAAACAAAGCACCCGCACTTCGGGGCATTCGTCTATGGGAAGCGACTTCTCCCGAAGAAGAGGATTCACACGCCATAGACGATCGAGACCTGTGAACTCTCCAAGACTCCATACAGAAGACTCCTTCCCAGACTCCATCCTCCCCCTCATCATAGAAGATGACGGCTCGAATAAGAATGGAAAGACATCGATTACGACTCAACGTCAACCAAGACAGAGAACAGCATCCCTCTCAGAGGTATTTCAATAGCCATATGTAAACTTTCTATCTACGTAAGAAAAACGCGAACGGTGCACGTAAATACTTAGTCGTGTAGCTTTAGGCGTATATTCTTAGTTTTAGATATATTAAACTTGTACTCTATATGTTAACCTAGATACCTGTCACCATCAAACGTTGGACTTTCCACTTCATTCCCCACTCGATCTTGTAGCCCTCCTAGCCATCCAAAGACCACGTGAGCGGATCTTACCTTTATGTCCTTAATGTTTTACTTTTTTGTTTCTATATTGTCTACTTGGATCTCGTTTACAAATAAAACTTATTATACTGGAGTAGTTCCTGATTAGCAAAGAGAAGAAGCAGTTCAGCAAAGTTTATCGTTCATGTTCAAGAATTGCCTGCAAAGATATTGCGTGCAGTGATGGGTCGCAAAGCACTTTCCTTCATAATTATTTTTGGCATCTCCATTAATTATCTTCCCTGTTAATGAAATCCTAGACGATCTAAAACCTACTTAAAGGAGTTTTTAATAATGGAGAAATTCCTCAATTGTTTGAGAAATTTCTCCACGAACAACCGAGGAATTTCACATTTCGTCTACCTTTGGTTGCAGACCTTTTAAAACTTGATTTATTTTTAATGCATTAAATTTTCAGTTTATATTAAGAAACTTCTACAGAAATGTCGCTGTAGATATTAATAACTAATTAAGTGTATAGTACGTTACCTAGTTATGGTGACTTGAACTTGATCTCGGTTATTATCTGCGTATTGAATTGAAAGAATTAATTAATATTATTAATTTATACGCCACAGTTTTTATGGAGACATATGTATAAATATACATATTACCTTCTAGCTGTTTACTTTCTTTCTCTAGTTCGTCCACTACCACTTCAACGATAGGAACCATAAGTGCCGCAACAGAAGTGTTCACCATCCACATTGACAAAAACATTGTGGTCACTATAAAACCCACCATTAACCTACGATATTTAATTGCATTTAAGTTCGCCATTTATTAATACGCAAACATTTACAATAATTGACACAATGAAACATTCAAACTTAAAAATTCGAAGATTGTCCAATAAGCAGCTATTTTTATACTTGTGAACCAAAATGTGCATAAGTTGTAGGTCAGGACCATATTAACGCTCGCAGCGGGCCACATTTGATCCGAGGGTCTTAATTCGAGTCCACATGACAAATAGCTAGGCAAATAGGCCAATAATGCAATTCGTTTTATGTAAAAAGGACTGTTTTTTTCTTGTTTCTTAGTTGCTTCTAACTTAAGACGCAAGCATCACAGTAATGAAAATCATAAGCGTACGTGCCATTTGCTTCGTAAATAACACGTATGCTGTATGTCCTTCGTAAATGCTTACTTACTTACTTATTCTTTATTAGGCACCTTGCAGGTGCATTCCCAGTACCGTATTATACATAGCTGAGAAATATATATACAATTTTTTATATGAAAATATAATTTACAAATGATAAAACCGCTTGACAAATTGTAGGAAGACAAAGTAAACAAGTTATACAATATCAGTATGAATTTTACAAATCGATACCGTGGTAATGAATAGAAATGGTTATACATGTGTTTGGTGTATCAATTTAGATATAATCTTACAGCTTGTCATGCAGGTTATTAAAAAGAAAGTACAGTACATAAGATAAAATAGAGGTGAACGAAAATTCGTAAATGCTATCAGATATTTTTGATATTCATTAATTAATGAAGATGACAGAAAATTTTCATAACAATTTATAATAATCTACTTTTCATCGTGGTGCCAAATAAAATCTGTGCAACCTCGCCATCATAAACGCAAAACCGTTAATTTACCATTTAATACCTAAAACTTATGAACACGATACATACGTTAAAATTTTTACATTTCAATGTTACAAATGTGTATTTACTCTTCTTTCCTCCCCGAAAAAATCAGAAGCAGAAATTCTAAGCAAAAGTCCAACGAGTTCCTTCACTTTCTGGCAACATTTGGTAGCGCCATTTGTTACGATATTTTATTTGTAACCATCATAAACTAGCAAAAAAATTAATTTTAAGGGTAGGGATGGGTTTTATAAAAAAAACTTGTAATGTTAATCTAAATATATAAAATTACTTGTCCTGACTGACGGATTGATTCGTTATCGCCCAGAGCAAAGCGCTGAACCTAGAGGTAAAATTTGGTACACAGTTAGGGTACGTCATGGAAACGCACACTAAGAAGGAATTTTTCAAAATTCCTCCGCGCGGGGGAAAGAGAGAGCATTAACGCTCAACATGAAAAACGGCTTCTACTGTACTATTTTAGATGCGATTTTTTGTTTTCATCTATGTTTAGTCGTCACTGAGTACTTATGTGTATTAAATTGATAACATTTTGGACATTGTTATAAATATTTTTATACATTTCGACTTTTAAACCAAATGTTCGAACCTACACACCAACAGAATGCCGAAAATCTATCGGGCTAGTTTAAGGGTAATTACTAAATAAATTACGTAACCAATTTGGCTCTAGAGGTAAACGTTAGGCGCCATCTCTTATTAACATTAATAATTATAAATTAATTAATTTAAATAATTTAGAACCTCTGGGAGAAAATATCGGCCCGGAGCGGGACTCGAACCCACAACTCCTGCTTATTGTGCAGATGCGTTGCCAGTTACGCTATCCGGACCTCCAATCCGATTTCCTCTTCCAGCGTATAGAAGCTAACTATATAACCATCGACGGTTATTACAACGCCGGCTGGGGACACATTCAGTGCCCACGTCACCTCCAGAGCCAAATTGGTTATGTAATTTATTTAGTAATTAGCCTTAAACTAGCCCGATAGATTTTCGGCATTCTGTTGATGTGTAGCTGTATTGTATATCGGGTTTAGAGATGTTTGTAAATGTTCGAACCGTTTTAAATTCGAATTTCTTATCGCGTATTGGTTCGATTATAGAACGATTGTAAACGTTCCAGAAAATTGGTCAAATTGAAAATAGTTCGTTTGATTCTCGGCAATTCTCGTCATTCTCGGCGGTAGGCGTTATATAACAATTACTATGGTTGTTGAAATACTGAATATAAATGGCGTTTTCTCGCAAAATCCGCGCGGCCGAAGTAACGAATAAAATCGTCATTACAGTAAATCCGACACTACTGAGATACACACGATCCCCTTTATTTTCCCACCCCTTCGACCTTTATCGCCAAAATTTGATATCACCAATTCCCCCTAATACACAAACCACCCTGCAAAATTTCGACGAAAGAAAAATGCCTTAGGGGACACAACAACAACACTGGGCAGATGTGGGTCTTAACTTAAAACAGGTTAGTTAACTATTGTATAAATATATCCAAATAATTATTGTTGTAATTTACCGGAAAAACAAATGTAATAATTACATTTACCAATATATAGAAATGTAAAAAACCTGAAGAGGGATGCAAGTGATACGAAAATATTGCACCCGAAATGCATAATAAGTAAGAAAATAAAGAATACGAAGATAAGCTTTTGTCTCTGATTAAAAGCGGTCCAGGCAAAAACCGGTGGTTATTTCTGTAGAATTAACCAATGAACTTTCCTCAATTTTTTGATGAAATATTTTTGAATAATTGATTTTAAAAAGAATAAAAAGAAAAGTTGTTAAGTGTCAAAGAGAGTGGACAAATTCGTGCTATACACATACACTAGCATCATATATACCAAAAAAACCTGAATGTTTTTTTAATTTCTCGACGTATCAAGGCCCCCTGAGTGCAAAAATGTAAATATCTTGGAAATAATTTTTTAACCGATCGCCATACTTTTCCTCTGTTATATATAACAGTTGGAAAGTAAAATTTTCTTAGAACTTTGGCAATCTCAAAGACTAAGATCAAATGATTAAAATCTTAAATTTACATAAATTATCTCCTTTAATTAATTGAAGAAAGCCACCCGGAAACAAATAGTTCCGAGACTTGTTTTTCATTTAGGCAAGTTTCTTTTGACTAGAAACTCTGTTTGACTAGATAAGTTTCACTGTTAAACTACGGTACATAATAATGATTTACGTCGTATAATAAATCTGCGTGGTTTGCGCTGTTGGCAAGAACATAAACGTTCTATTTCCAACGTTTTCTCTTCTAGAGATTTCAAGTTCTTCGGTTTATCGTCCTCGATTTAGTGCCAATTTCACACACAAATAAATGATAGCACCAAATCATGGCATGGCTGTATATATATGTTCAGTTTCAAAGAGCTTTCTGATTTGAATTTTCACTTTCCGAATCTTATCAGAAATCTAAATCCACCTTCAAAGAAGTCAAAAAGACAAATTGTAATACAGTAAAAGAGAACTGCACGACTTCTCTAATTTATACTTTAATCTTATCTTCTTATAAATCATTCAATTTAATTATCATCACGTGTCTTACTTTGCATAAGTAATAAAATAATTGTGGAAATTAATATTTGACTTCCGAGTAGTTTTTTCAGAAGTCATAAGAGACCGTTGTCACTTTCCTTTCTCGGTGGTTAAGTGGTTCAAAAATTATATTATAATTTATAAATAAACATCAGATAAAAAATAAAGATTATTTTTTCCCTTAATACAAAGTGAATGACTAACTTGAAACAAATATTTGTGAAATGTGAGCCCCTGACGAAACTACCCTGCTGGCCCCTTTCAATACCAAATAAAAATTAGTTTAACTTGCAGTGAAATTTAAATATTTATGTTTTATCTTTAATCTTACCAGCGTATCGTAGTTCCCAGCGTTAACAAAACTTTCAGCGCGATCCTCCTGTGTAAATTACACTCTTCGACAGCAGCCGCTATTATTAAACTTCCCAAAAACATCATAATAATGTCCTAGGAAATATTTGGAAGATCCATTAAAGTCTGTTTAAGTATAACGAATAAGAATTGTTCTCTTAAAGCTCACTTTGTAATAAAATGGAGTTATTTCCATGGTAGGCATTATCCCCAAAATCGGAAACAACACAATGGGAAATAACGACGTCACGGCTGCGGGAATCGGTTCGAAAACGTAGTAACAAGCCATCCATAGGATGACAAATGCGCATTTTGTTTCCTACGTACAAAATAAAAACGAATGATTAAGTATTTAATTAACATTAATAATTGCGATAGCCGTAATAAAATGGAATTACCTGAGAGTCGTAAAGAAGTAAAATCGGAGTTAAAGCGAAAGGTACGAAAACGGCAAACAAGACTTTCCACGTATGTTTCAAGAAACACATTTCTCCACGTGTCACGAATTTGTCGACTTTTTCTAAGTAAATAAATTATCTTGTTTACGTCATAACATTGAGAAACTCAGATAAAAGCGTGTCATAAATTCAATTTTATTGTTATTTCTCAACACATTATAATAAAAAAATAATTTTTTGCACTAGTATAATTCAATCCAAATTATAATTTAAAAAACCATATTGAAAACGCTGGGCTGGGAATATTGAAAATTTTGATATTTATCCTGAGAATTGTCTTACCGACAATTCTCAGGATAAATATCAAAATTTAAGAAAAGTTAAGACGAAACTACTGGCGGTTAGTGTTTAAATCCGATCTTTATTACTCTATTTATCGCATGGTTGTTAGCGACATAAACACACAATTCATACAATAATTCGTCATACAACAATTTTCCAAAGTCGACTATTTATCATGTAATCTAAATAGTCCGACCAGGTGTCATTCGACTACCGCTTGAACGGGTAAAGATCGTTGTGTTTGTGCAGTATTTTCAAGCATATAACGGCACACTCTTATACGTATAACATTATTTACCATCAACACAGTCAAAGTTTTTAACTACAATAACTGTTTAATGAGATAATCAACGATCGCCTGAAAGATCGGGCTAGAATTTGGCTAATTAAATGATTATTATAAAGTAATCTGTCGCTAGGGGATACATTAGGCGCCATATCGTAACTAAATTAATAATTATAATTTTAATAAATCAATATATATTATAAAGATAAGTGTACAATGTGCGTGCCGCTAAAACTGAAAAACCAGTCCCGGTACGATCAAGAGAGTTATATGGTGTGGTATCCCTCTATCCCTCATCCACGAAGAAGGTTCCCGTTTTTACCCGAACGGCGTGCTGTTGAAGATATAAGGGCTGGAAGTTTCGCCCTTTAGCATTCCAGAATGTTCCGGAATGTTCTGGAACGTTGGGGAACATCCCGGAACATCCCAGATCATTGTGGAACATTCCAGAACACTCTCGAATGTTGTGGAATGTTTTGGAACATCGTGAACCATTCGAAGACTTTTTTGTATGGGTGGGACTACCCGTTGGTGGGGGTATATAAAACAAAATCCGTCGTGGGTTCGAACGTCAGTTTCTTATCAGTGACGAAGGGAAGAACCGAAAAAGAAGTGAAAATTCCATTATTAGAAACGTTTAGAACGTTCGAAATTTTCGACAAACACTTCCAGTTATCTCCAATTCAACACCAGCAGACGAGATCAATGCATGCTTTAATTTAATCCCAGAATAGGCTACCACTGATCTATACTGAACTGCCATTCCAATTTAAAAGACTGCAATTTCCAATCAAATTAGCCTATAGTTTTAAATTAAATAAGCGCAAAGACACACTTTAAAACATTGCGGCATCAACCTCAAAAACTCCCGCTTCTCTCACGGTCAACTATACGTAGCTTGCTCTCGAGTATGAAATTCGAAAAATTTGTACATATATATCCCGGTTAACAAAATGAAAAATGTTGTTTATAAACAAGTGTGAGGACCCAAACGGGGTCCGAAAGGAGGCCATTAACGACTTTTTGAATGAGTCAAGTTTCGTAGCGCGAAAGAGAGAACTTAAAGATCGGATTTAAACAATGAACCTTTTGTCTTATTAAAAGATTTTAGACAATAGTTAGAGTAAAGTCGAGGAAAACGAGGTGGGAGAAGAGTCGTGTTCCGACGCGACGTTGACCTCTCACGTACCCTTCGGTGGGGTTTCGAATTGTCACCAGGTGACAAGGAGAGACCAATGGAAAGGCGGCTGAGGTTGTGGAATCTATAAAACGTTCTTGGTTCATAGTCTTACCCTCCTGGGGCCTTAGTCTCGAGTTTTTCGTGTTACAACTCCCAACGTGTTGAAGGTGTCACGTGGTACCATCTCACAAACTGACGTCAAATTGGTAGTCTCGAGTTCCAACTCACGTGCTTTCCCATCTCACCGTGCGAGTTGCTACTCACGTTGAGTCGAGCATGTGAGATCGCTACACGAAAGTAAAAATGGCTGACGGATACGCAATTCTTATCGCTATCGAAGAGTTAGAAAGAGCCGGAAGACGTTGTTTGAGAAGACAACGAATTTTTCGACCACAGTAGATGACATTTCTTTTCGCATCAAGTCAATACTAATAAAAAAATTTTAATTCATAATCGATAAAATTATACAGCAAATTTTTCAAAAATAAAAAGTATCTGATTCATCGAAAAAGAGTATTAAAATGATAGTAAATTATATGTATAGATTATTAAAAGCATAGACACTACATTAAGATTATTTATTAATCAGAAGTGCTAAGTTCTGATTAATAAATAATCATAATTAGGCTTACCAGACGTCCCGTTTTGACCGGGATTGTCCCAGTTTGACTATGTTGTCCCAGCGTCCCGGCCAGTTTGTCATTTTGTCCCGGTTATTTGGTAAAATTTTAAAGTGCCGAATATACAAGAAGTAAAAATAGTGCAGCCTCGAGTAAAATGGCGATTTGGCACTTACCCCTCTGTTACACTCACTGTTGTCAATCTAAATATTTCGTATCTAGATCGTACTTTTAATGTTGTCTATATGTTTTCCTCAAAAATTTATAGCATATGGCCTAATGAATTTAGATGTTTTATTTTGTCATTCAGATATTTTTTCACAGAATTTATAATAGCACGTAGTCAATGACATCTAGATATTTTTATTTCATTTTTTTTTTAGATATTTTGTTTCAATTAGAGTTGGCAAGACTGAAACTTACACTGGCCACGTCATTGCTGTGCATGTCATCTCTTAGTCGAGTTCAAATTGCTGATCGGCATTTGCAATTATTTCGTACAGTATCTGCGCATTCTTTTATTCAGCGTTTGCAGCCCTTTTAGCGCATGTGTTCAATTATTAAGCCTACTGTCAGCGCGCTTAAGGTGCTCTTTCAGCGCACTAGCAGCACCTCTCGATTACGCTAAAAATAGTGCTTACAAGATGGAAGCATCCATGAGAAAGTATCTTTTTCGACTACCAAATAATAATCAGTTTTTTGCTCTTTTAAATAAGCAGATTTTTAATCGTGACATACGAAAATGGCTTTTAAAGATTTCATTCGAATACTGTGGTACGATATTGTGAACGTAACCAACGATTTTTGCACGCTTTCTTCGTTGTTGGGAATCAGTCATAGCCAATGCCATAAATAAATCATCATTTCCTTGTTTTCTTATAAATAACATCGAACTTAATGGCCTTTCTTCTAATATGCGCGTAAATATAGAAGAAAGAAAAACATTGTTTATATCAGCCATTTTGAGATAGCTCTTTCTCCGGCAAAAGTGTTTTCAACCGTCAACAGCGAAAACGTCATTTCCGGCAGCAACTGCTCAGCGCACTGCTGAATGAAAGAATGCGCGGTATATTAAATTCATTTAATCTCTAAAATGCCAAAAAGAAACCATGTGTTTATTGATGATTGAAAAAAAAGTTCTATGATCGTATTGACAAAGTGAAATATGATCTGTGCTTTTCATAATTTTCAGTAACTCATGGTGAGCATCAAACATTTAAAATCATTTGAAATGTGTGAAACCTAAGGCAAGCAATAGGAACTTCCTCAAATGTATTGCCATATTTTAAATGTACCGATTTAAACGACAAAGAATTTTTAAAATAAATATTAATAATAAGATATGTTTAGTTCAGTTATTAAAAATTGCTTTTAACTCGTTGTTTTTGTTAACAAACTACTTTATTTAGCCTTTTCAATCATAGATACTTATCCTAGTAAGCTAATTTTCTGTTGCGAGTATTTTCTCAAAATTGTCCCGGTTTGAGAAGAAAATATTATGGTAAGCCTAGTCCTATGTCCTGTCAAAGTAGTCCCTTCAGCAATATATACACAAGTGCCAACGTTTCTGGAGGTCTTGGAAGCAAGCAGTGAAAGTGCCAAGTGTGATGCTTGTTAGCTCATTTGTCACAGTCCGTTGGATGTCTGCGATATCTTGACGAAACGCCCCTTTCATCTACCTGCCTTTTCACTCGTGGAAACGACAAAAAAAATCACACTTTTCTGACAAAGAGTTGAAACTAAAAGGGACGTTTGGTCAAGATATCGCAGACATCCAACAGACTGTGACAAATGAGTTACCAATCATTACACTTGAAGCTTTCTCTGCTCGCTTCCAAGAGCTCCAGAAGCGTTGGCAATTGCGTATAGATAGCTGAGAAAACTATCTATACGCAATTTTCTATTTTTTACGAGCTTTGTCCTGGAACTTTTCTGACAAAGAGTGTAAATATAATAACTGTTTATTAGTTAGGCCTACTAATAAATAACAGTGAATTTTAGATTTAACTGCGGCATGTAATATTTTAATTGAGTTATTTTTTAATTTTACAATAAGTAAATAGGGGAAAAGAATGAGAAAAACCGAAACCGTGGAAACAATCGAAATTTGCGATGTGTAAAAATTGGTAAAAAAAAGTTTATACGTAAATATAAAACTAATTACCAAAATATGAGGACCTTATCGGAGACCATTTCCCCCCCAAAAATTGTTGTTATTGTATATATATGTATTTGTGAATTGTTATTTACATTATCTGTATAATTTATAACAACTTATGCAGATAATATACATTATCTGTACAAGTTGTGAAAATTGTTCCATTTCTCAAATTACCTACATAATATGCAGAGTATGTAGGTAATCCGCACATTACCTACTAGACATGTTTGTGGTAGTTTTAGTTTTCTGACAAGTTGTATAACAACATTATGTAACTTATTAAACAGAATAAATATTCTATGTTGTTTGTAAACTGAAAACACACTTTAAAATTTCAAACAAAATGCAGTAATTGAAATTAAAACTTTCAGTCATTTAAATTAATATTTCATAATAATTGAGGGTAATGCAACAGTACAAATTGCATATTATAATAAGTAACTCTTGCTTAATAATCATTTTATTATAAAATAAACAATAAATAAGGATGAAGTTGATATTTCTATTTGTTGGTATTGTCTAATTGTCTACAATTTAATAAATTTTTACAAATATATTTATTTACTTCTCTATAAAAATAATTAAACTTATTTTATACGCATAAGAAAGTTCCTAAATGAAGCAAGTTATTATCTCTTGCAAATACTTTTGAAGATTTACATTATTTATTATATAAAGTTTGTGAGAATTGTTTTCTTTTCTCGATCAAATTTTAATTTATAAAAGCGTTTGCTCTAAGCTCCTGCGTAATGCAAAAGTGCATGCGAATACAGAAAACTGAATATATTTTTTTTTAGGAAATATCTCCAAATTTCTTCTCTAAATTTGCATTTCAAAACTAAATAAATTAATCCTCGTACTTTATTATGCAAACCATTGACATAACTTTTTATTTTGAAACCTACTTTGTTAAAGCCTTTAATTATGTGTCTAAATGAAAAATACTTTATTTGAAATTATAAAAGGAATTCCGTGGCTCGTTTACTGAACGTATATAGCATGGAATCTACACCGTGACTTTGAAACTGCGGACCCAATATGGCGGCTTCATAGGGAACATTGGTGTCCCGACCTTGTGTTTATAGACCTTGCTTTATCGCATTGGGCATTAGTGACCAATCGGTTCGGTTCCCCGAACATCGGATGTCCGGTCCTGGGTTGGCCACCTGGAGTTTTCTGGGTTTTCTCTACGTCTGTAACGCCTTAATAGAAGCTACTTACCCTTAAAAGACCTCTCGGAAGTCCTCATTCCCCGCGTAACGACCATCATAAATGCATACAACTACTATTACGTGACAATTACGTCACACTACCACGGGGCGATATAATCTAGAAGCTCATACCCAACTAGCCGATACAAGACAAGACAATCGCTGCATTATTTATAATTAATAATTGTTTTAATTGTTAACTTTTCTCGATAGGTCTACAATATACGTTTTTACTTTCTCTGTTTGTTATACATAACACAGGGACAATATGGCAATCGGTCAAAAATGACCCCCTAAGATTTTTGCATTTTTTGCACTCATGAAACCTCGATACGTCGAGAAATGAAAAATTCGGGGTTTTTCCTCTATGTACGTATATTAGTATATGTGGTATATGTGTGTATATGTGTATGGAAGCACGATTTTGTTCACCCTCTTTAAACCTTAATAAGTACTGTGCTTTTTTCGAAAATTTCTGAAATTTTGCATGAATGTTTGCATATTAGGAAAATTGATGCCATTAAATGTTGGTGATAAAAAATCAACGAGACGGGGAGAAAAAACGGGTCTTGTGTATTTTCAGTACGGTCGGAATTAATGACGATTTTATTCGTTGTTAGCATTTACAATTTTCTATAAAACCAATCCATAGCTTCAAATTTAAGAGTTTTCTGATTTTACAATAAGTAAAAATATAAAAAGCTTTTTTAATAAAATATGATAAGAGATGGCGCCAGCAAATGTCGCCCGGACATCCGATTTTGTACTGTACTGAATTGGATTCCTATCTGACGCCGTTCTCAACATTAAAAAAAGACAAACAGGCAGACGAACGACGGCGAAAATTTATAGGTCTACAATTCTTTTCAAATTGCAGCCCTATAATTTTATTTTGTTGCGGCTGAATAATTATTTCATCTTACGAAAGTGTAAAATGAAAATATCGTATTTTACTTTTGGGGAATTTTTCCCTAATTTCAGATAACTTATTCGTGGAGAGTTTATATTAATCTTTCCTTTCTTTACGCATATGTTAATAGAGCCCTAACAATTTCTGACTTTTTGAATTCTTCGCCTACTCCGATGATATCAAAATAAATAGTTCCAACAAACAATTAAAGATGATTTACAACTCTATAAAATACTAAGAAATATGAAAATTTTCATACGATTATGGAAAAATAGCGGACAAAAGAAGAAAACTACGAGTCACGTCATG
This sequence comes from Centruroides sculpturatus, assembly GCF_000671375.1. Lineage (NCBI taxonomy): Eukaryota > Metazoa > Arthropoda > Arachnida > Scorpiones > Buthidae > Centruroides > Centruroides sculpturatus. The sequence goes on along the minus strand of NW_019385949.1, from coordinate 139,549 downwards.
TTGTAAAATCATATTAACAATTTTCTATATATAAAATTACCGGTGCCTGCACGAAGAAAAGGGCAACGTGATGACAAGGCAATGGCAGTAACAGTAGTATAATAGGCTATAAGTTTCTAACATTATTTGTATTTCAGATTATACACGAACATTAGAATCATACTATCGCTACTGCGTTTTATAATACGGTATACGTTCGTCGAATGCACGTCTATGCGTATAATTTTCTCCTGTTTAACTACGACGAACTATTTATTCTACCTGTTTTATCGTATTTATCGCATTTCGTCCATATACAAAAGAGCAATTTTGTCGAGTCATATCCGCTTCCTCTCGTTTAGTGAAGAGAGATCGAGTAAACGGGATCACTCATACTGCATATTTTTCTTGCGTCAGTTACGAATTACGATTTCCTCTCGGAGAATATATCAACCAAATACTCTCTTACGCTGTACCAATTACAAATAGAAAAATAAGGTAAGCCGTCGACATTCTAATTATAAGTTAAATAAGTTAAATATTCAGTCACCAAATGATAGGTTATTAAATTTAACTAAAATTCTAAATTAATGCTATTAATTAATTTCAGTCCGATTTATGCACTGAAATATTCATAATAATTTTCATAACAGAACAATTAACATATAACAGATAAAACCATCCGTAACAATAGGCCGGGTAGCCTATTATCCTCGTTGACGGTGCTCGAAACTACCCATATCATTGACATCACTGTAACAAATGCACATAATCTACAAAGGAGCTATACTGAAAAAACTTTCCCGGCAACATTTGGTAGCGCCATCTGTTAATATATTTTACTAAAAAGAATTTTTGACAAGACTGTCTTGTTTATAAAATCGTACTGCCCGATATCCTTACCAGCATAGAAGTATGAAGGAGTACACGTTGACAGTTGATATTTGGCACAGAGTATTAGGTGTCCAAATCATTCGCGCATAAAAAGATCCAGACTCGTAGGTATTCGGGAACCGAGAATCGAGTCAAAATAAAATACAAAATGGCGACCCTCTTCTATAAACGGGCAAAACAGCCACCTCACACCACCGAAGTCGGGTAGGGGAGAGTACCACTCGCAGTCATTCTAAGAGGCGAACTCTGACCTTAGAACCGAACACGTAATTTTTTCTACGTTAAATAAAATTTGTAATCTAATTTTGTAAATTTGGGAGTGCTTCAAATATGACGTTAAAACGGTTTCATGTCGTTACAAGTGGGCTTTTTTAACATTATCTAGTATAGTAAAATCGCAGGACCGATAAAAATTTGACGTTATATTAGGACTGTCGTTACATTCAATAACGTTATAATCGGATTAAACTGTATATTGTTTGCGCGAAATAAAAAAATAATTTCGGACGATACAAAAGCCACGATTATTTTTTTCAAAACCGGGAACTTTTCGTTACGCATCGACAAAACTTCAACCCGGGCCGACACGCAACGGAGAGATGAAATTAGATAAGTTAATTTCATTGGAGAGGCACCGTGGACGATCTCGTGGTCGTGGCCGGCAAAGTTTGAACGATCGCGCCCAAAAGCAGCGATATCGAAGAAGATAGGAGAATGAGAACGAGACCCGCCTTGAGCATCAAAGTGATTTCGTCACCGAGACATAGTCTTGTCCCAAATACGGTTTTGCCGTTTTACTTGTTTGTGTTTTTAATTATTATAAAATGGAAAATAGCTTAATTTTGAGGATGGGGATAAGTTTTATAAAACTTGTAATTCCTAATAACGAGCAAAATTGTCGTTAAGTCCGACCTTACTGGAGAGATACACACGACCCCTTTTATCTCTCCACCCCTCGAACTTCAACTACCAAAATTTAATAACATCAATCCCTCTAATAAACAAACTCCCTGCAAAATTTCAGAAAATTTCGACAAAAAGCACATGAGTTATTAAGCTTCAAAGAGGGTGAACAAAATCGTGTTCCCACACATACAAAAAACCCTCCAATCTTTCTGCATTTTTTGACGTCTCAATGTGTCCCGAGTACACAAATGTAAAAATCTTGGATGAGAGGGTCATTTTTGGCCGATCGCCATTATAACAGCTGAGAAAGTAAAACTAAGTAAATACGGTTATCTCTCTGAAAAAGGTAAAACGCCTACGGAACCATACCTATTGTTCTCTCTGCCACAAGAGTTATTTCACATTCGTTACATAGCTCGAAGACAACTGACATTCACTCAAATTTATTTACATCCTTAAAATAGCTACTGTTCTGGCGACTTTTCATATTGTCAGAAAATTTTTTCCAACTGTTTAAAGTTTCGTATTAGTCTCATAGGCTTGGCTGTTTGGCCCGCCTGTAAGATTCGGTCCCGGACATAAGCCGAGAATGATACACAGTAAAAAACGTAATAGTGTTCTTTAAAATTTGTGTTTTAAAACATATCTTTTTTCCATAACAAAACACTCACTAAATAATTACAACAAAAGATAATTTAAATCATAAAAAAAATTGTTTCCCAAATAAGCATGGCTTATATTTTGTTTTAGTTTCATTTTACATTTCTTACAAATCACTTTCATCTTTTTAAATCAAATTATTCATTTAAAATGTGTAACACCAGACACGTAACACTAATGGGATTCATTTAATTAATCGTGACAATGTACTTTAATTTATATTTTATTATTTTAATAACATTCTATGGTTTACTTACAACATACCGGCATTTATAATGCGAATCTACGAATAAAATCGTATGCGCAGTAGGTGTCGCTCGACACCTTTTAATTTTACGGCTATATATTTTCTATTGTGATTATAAGAAGCGTATTGTACTTCGTTTACCAACAGTACGACTACGTCCAATAATCTCGATTCGTAACACGGCGTTCATGTCTTTACGACTATTTGTACGAATTAATTAAGCAAGAGTAATTTGTTAAATGTTACTTTCTGCTCTTTATTCATTACATTGGCATTGGAATTTATAATTATTGCCAACTCCGTTAACAACATTTCATTTGGAAATACCGAACCATTTTCTGGATAATCCGAGATGAAAAGAACTTTGTCCGGGTAAAAGTTCGTGACGAGGCGCCACGGTCGGAATATAAGGCAAAAATCTTGTGCCTATCTTTAGCAATGAAACACTGCTAAGAAAACTTTTGACCGTCGTATAAATCACGATTGTTCGTAATAGGCCAAATTAGAAACTTAGGTGTATTTGGCGGGCCACAAACATACTTTATATAAATATATGCTTTTAAAAAGTTCAAAATGTAAATATTAAACTTTAAAAACAAACGGATATAATTACAAAAACTACTGTACTGTATTATTGACAGTAAAGAAAGAAATTATACTCACACAAAATAAAAATAAATTCCTTTTATAATATTGTCAATATGGTACTAGTCTTAATTCTAAGAATGTTAGTTAAATGGGAATCACTCGACGTATCTCTTTCAGCAGTTTTGACTTTCATTTTGAAAGTGGGACCAGTCCATTTTATGTTATTGCTAGATATTTAATGGTGTGCATTCGAATGAGTTTAAAAATATTCGTAAACAGTAATAGACTTATTTTATTTCCAATGATGGTTATCCGCGTTAGGTGAAAAAAATCACGGTTTTCGTACGCGTCAATGGACTTGCCCGACTTTCAAATGCAATGATTTTCTTTTCACGCAATATAATTATAACAACAAGAAATTGGATGTTTTGTTTATTTACTTATTTGTTCTATTTCGACATTTCATACTTTTTCGAAAAGCTACAATAAAAGAAAAAATCAATTTAATTTTATAGGAAAAAGTGGAGAAAAAAGTATTTAGTAATAAGTTGCATGCATATAATTATATTTCTTAGTTTAGATGGTGCAGATTTTTAAAGTATTCGTGATAAATGGGTGGTACTTAGGGTAATAAATCTATCATATCTTCATATTTTTCTTTAGAATGGTCTTGCCTCATTTCAAAATCAGCTCGCTGTAAATATCGTTGACGATGTAAATTACTAGCAACAAATTTATACTGATACTAAAAGGTATTTATTGTGAATTGATTAAAAACATAAGTTTTACGTAAATTTGTAATAAGAATTAGCTTTAACTATTTCTTTCACAAAATGGACTGGCTGCGCTTTCAAAATCAACGGCTCAATTGTTCGCAACAGTATGTTATGCAGTTTTCTAGCACCAATTACGTCATACAGCAAAGTGTATCCAGTTTACGACATACTTTACCACAGTAATTAAAATGTACCTAAAAATTTAGGATGCAGTGGGCCGCGGGTTGGACGTCATGGTCTAAACTGCCATCGATTTTTAGGCCAAACTTTTTCACATCTCAATTGTTTTTGTTTAATAATTGCATTATTACGGCAAGGCGTAAGATCGGTCGCCGAACGTTTTCGATACCGCGCAGTTGGCTATTTGACTGATCTCGCTGACCAAAATTATATCTATAGTCCTGTTAGGTCAAAGTCTGCTTTCTACCGAATTATATTATTGTATTTTCAGTAGTTGAGAACAGTTTTTATGAAAAATAAGACAATTACATTTTCAAACTACCCTTTTACTTTCTTTTAATATTTAAAATTTGAACAGATAGAATACGATTATTTAAATGATTCTTTATGAAATGATGCCCCGTTCTTCTTCCGAGAAGTCTATAATTTCTGATTTTTCTAAGTGTGAGCCCAAAAGTTCGACTGGAACTAGCATTTCTAGAGTTTCCTTTCAGAAAAATTTCGTTGACCTCATACCCGTTAAAAGGGGATTTGAGCTTAATAGTGTTAATAGAGCAAATGTTCCTCGTAACCGGTCACAATTTTTTCAAGAAATATTTTTTCTTTCTTGTGCGCTTCCGATCATCTTCGTTTCAACTCGAATTTAACGTGTAAAAGATTGTTATTTATTATCCTTATTTATTCTTTTGAGAAGTTGTCGTAAGTTGAAAGAAAATTTTCCACAAACCAAGTTTTGCTGTTGCGTCGGGTTAACTAATTCCGGTCGAGTCGATATTCTAACACCGGGTGATCCTAAAACCATATTAAAACTGTTTTCAATGAGCAAACTCGACGTTCGAAAATTCGCACTTTTGTATTTTATCGCGTTCCGTGTCAAGATTTGTTTAAATTACAACATCTGGCCTTCAATTTGGGCCGAAACCCGTGTGTCCTACTTTTATTTTATTTTTTATTTATGAAAAGTGGGGAACTCCTGGTATCACTCATAGGTACGACCAGGAGGGGAAAAGAAATGAAGGAAGAGGGAGAAATGCGAAGGATAAGGGATAAAAGTGGGGGCAGGAAGAGTGAGGAAGAGGTGGGATCCCACAGCGCACGCATCACATTTATTTACAAATAAACCAGAGTAAAAAAAAAACAGACAAATAATGAGGACAACTGCCTGACAAGCAGTGGGGAGAACAAGCAAAGCAGTAAAACAGATAAAACAGTAGCATGTAGCGTGGCGATCAGTAGCATAACACTATGATACAGAAAGCCACAAAGGAAGTGAAAGTCACAAGGTAACTGTTCCTGGGTACAATGAAGAAACACTGTTCAAGAGAAGTCCACTCAATCAGGATTTCGAACACTGTTGTTTGCGATGTGTAGACTGCTCGCTGGATTCAGTGCTGCCGTCGCTGAGAGGAAGTCTGCTAGCTTATAATAAATGTCCTTGTTTTCAAGGAAGACGTTAAAAGGACAGGGCCAGTTGAAGCCAGCATAGAGTACACTGCCAATAAGAATGTCACGGTTCTGGTTGAACAGCGTACAGTCAAAGAGGAAGTGACTGCTGTCCTGGATGGAAGTGCCATCACACTGACAGATGTTGTCTTCTAGAATATGAAATCTTTTTAAGTATGCCTTGAAGTTGCCGTGACCAGTAAGCAACTGGGTCATAGCGAAAGAAGGAGAGAAGTGTCTCCACTGAAGGCGCTGGGTGATGTTAGGGATGAAGTTGAAAGTCGTCCTGCCGGTGATGCTGCTATCCCATTCCTGTTGCCATTGGTGGATTGCAAGCTGGAAGTTCCAGTACTTAATTTTAGAAGGTGGGATTTTGTCGTAGCTAGACGGGAGGGAGGAGGCTGCGGCGGATTTAGCGAGGCTGTCGGCGGCTTCGTTGCCTGCTACACCCGAGTGGCCACGTACCCATTTAAAATGTACATTGTGGTTGTGCGTATTAGAGGCAAGATGACGGTGGATTCGAAGAACGTTATCGCCTCTGCGTCGGAGGCCAGTAATGTAGTGGATGGCAGTGATGCTATCGGTATAAACGATGATGGTTTTGTTACGGGGGAACCAATCGGTGAAAACGTAGTCGATTGCCTTAGTAATAGCAAGTATTTCCGCTTGGGGGACGGAACAATGAGGACCTAATTTGAAGGCAGACTTATGAGTGTCGCCGTTTTGATGGTTAATAAGAACAAACGCTGCCCCCACATTCTCGTTGTTCTTGGACCCATCGGTGTAGATGGAGATGTCACAGGTATCATCATGAGGAAGGGTGTAACTACTGATGGTAGGGTAGCCTACCGTCATATTAGAGTTAGCATCCTTCACCTCAATACCGTAGGATTTGATATCTTCCTTTACTTGCTCAGGGAGATCAGAAAGCATAGTATTATTCTTATTGGTGTTGCAGAGGTAGTTGCTGGTGCCTAAGTTGTTAATGTTCCAGATCCTGGCTGCCATTTTGGCTTTTATGTGGACAGGAAGCAGACCAGCAATGACCAGAAGGGCAGAGGTCGGGGCCGTCCGGTAAGCCCTGCAGATCCTAAGAGCTGCAATGCGCTGGGCCTTAGAAAGCTTCCTTTGAATGTGAACCTTCTGTGCAGCCTCCGCCCAGATCGGAGCCGCATAGAGCAAAATAGGTTCAATTGCTCCTAGATAAATGTATTTGGCTGCTTTGTATCCAATGCCCCAGGTATTCTTAGCGATAGAAAAAAGGGCGTTTGATGCCTTAGTTGCTTTCGAGACCACCATGTCAATGTGGCTGGACCATTGTAGTTGTTGCTCGAGTTTAACACCTAGGTATATAAATTCCTTGACACGGGAGATTTTGACACCATTGATCTCAATGCGTGGGCTTCTCTGTAGCGGAGTGTTTTTAGAAAAAATTATATAGCAGCACTTCGAATAATTGATGGGGAGCTTGTTTTTGTCGCTCCAGCTGAAGACCTTTGTTAGGAGATTATTACTGAGGATGGGTAAATTGCCAGAGTTCTTGTCAGAGACAAGAATAACTGTGTCATCAGCATAGCCTTGGATAAGATGGTTGTTGTCATTATCATTATTAATATTAGATAGCAGATCGCTGTGGACGATAGTCCATAGGCCCGGACCGGAGATTGACCCCTGTGGACAGCCCTTGGTGACATGATGGCAGTGACTAATGTTGTTCACAAAAAGGCCAGCCTTCCTGTCGTTGATAAAGCTTTTGATCAGATGGAATAAGTTTCGAGGACAGTGGTGAACCTGGAGCTGTTGCAGGATTGTGGGCCACCAGAGGTTGTCGAAGGCTCCACGGAAGTCGATCGAGATTAACAGAGTGTGCTTCCTTTCAGCTTTTGCCTGGGTGATGTACTCTGTGATCTTGGTGAGAGCCGTAGTGGTGGACTTCCCAGGAGTAAAGCCATGTTGATGATGGCTCCGTGTGTCCTACTGTAACGCTTTGGAAATTATTGTAAAAAATTAAAAAACATGAACTAGCGTAAAAAACTGTCACTTCGTGAGAATGAAATTTACTCGGCAGACTGTAAACCAGTGTTTCTCAACGGGGGCGATATCGCCCCCATGTGGGCGTTTTTCCATGTTGAGGGGGCGATTAGTAACAATTTATATTTTGGGGGCTAAAAACAATTTTTTGGGCAATTTAGTAAAACATTACATTAAGAATAATTAGATATTTTAATCGTTATATTGTACAATAATTAAACAAATAACATTAAACTAGTCACTAGTCTATTCAATGCAGTACGAATTTGGCGTTAGCCTTGGCCCTCGGCATCGGAATTTTGAAGTGAAGGAGGCGATACTACGAAATAGTTTTATTGAAGGGGCGATACTACGTTGAAGGGGGCGACGATTCGTTAGAGGTTGAGAAACACTGCTGTAAACAAATAATAAAATATATATATCCGTTAAAATTTGCATACTAACGCGTCAAATTACTGCGCGGAAACAATTTGAAACATTAGCCTGTCGTAAGTGATAGCCAATTATTAAAAATTATAAATCATTAAAATTCACGACGTTCCGCGGCTGATTTTTGTGCAATTGTTTACTATAAACCTTTAACTTTGTACTAAAAGAAAAATTAATACAACAAATGTTCTCCAGATTGTAAAAATACGCTAAAAAAGAAGAAAAAAAAGTACTTTTTTCGAGCTGCTATATCTTATTCAAAATTAAAGTACTCGTAACGACAATATTTAGAATTTATGCACGCCTATCCGCTTTCAGCAATAATTACTTCCTTCCAATTACACTCACTCACTCACTCACTCAATATATTTTATTGGTACATTAATTGTACATGCCCTGGCCCCGCATGAAGCATTACCAGGGAACAAGTTGACAGTATAGATTAGAATACATTGCGATTAGGTAAATTACATAAAATTAACACTTGTAGGAGGTGTACAGAAAATAAAGTAAAAATAAAAATAAAATTAATAAAAAGGACAAAACAAAAAAAAAACCATTTAAGATATTTACAAAGTATACATTGTTGGTAAGAAGAGCTCCATATATATTTAGAAGACACGTGACGGTTCTTTTGTGTGTAGTGGTTACCTTGTAAAGAACAGGGGGCGAAAAATGTCCCAACACAGAGCGTTAGCTGTAGATCTTGGTTTTGTTAACATAGTAATTTTGCTTAGCAAATTGTTTGAAGTTGTTGTAGATCTCTCTGTTTAGCCAGATATCCGATGGACTGCTTGGCCATTCTATGCCCTGTTCTTCAATAAGAATCCTTAATTCGTTCCTTTCGCGTTCAAAAGCGGTACAATCATATATATAGTGCTCAGGACCGTCTTCAACATTGCATGTAGGGCAAAGACCAGAAGTCCTATTTGTGAACCTGACAAGGTAATTGGCAAACTTGCCGTGCTTGGTGAATATTTGGGTAGTGCAATAATCAGGAGTATACCAGTCTATGCTAATAAATTTCTTCAAGTCCGGAATAAACCTGTGGGTTATGTGTTGCATATCGTGATCCCATGTGGTTTGCCACTGTAGTAAAGTGTCTTTCCATAAGAGTTGCCGCAGTGTTTGTTGACTAATTTTGTTATATTCAGTATTGTTGCTATCTTTCGTGGTTGCGTACTTAGCCAGAGTATCCGCTCTCTCGTTGCCTTTCAGGCCCTGATGGGCTCTGACCCAGGAAATGTATATATTGCATTTCGATTTTTTAATCAAGTTTTTAACTTTTACGGCCAGTGGATGTAGTTTGTTGCTTTTAATTAAATTATATGCAGATAGAGAGTCAGTGTATATGTCGACAGCTACATTCTCATAGGTCTGGTTGACATAGTCGATTGCTTTCCCAATAGCGAATAGTTCGGCTTGAAATACAGTACACCTATCATCCAGCCGGAACGTCTGTTGAGAGATTTCTGTATTGTTGTTATATATTACAAAGCTGCATCCTACAGAGTTGTTAATACGAGACCCGTCCGTGAAAATATTGATGTTAGATGATTCACTAGTGTTGTCTATGTCGGTTGTACTTTCATTGGGAGGGAGAGATTCGCGAAATGGGATAGGCCATTCAATGTCATCATGATGTATTGTGCTTGTTGTAGTCTGGATGTTCTCACCCCATTTGATTAATTGGTACTTTTGTCTCTGAAGGATAGCAAGGTCTATGGGCGGCTTCCGTGCAATCACCTGGAGACACCTGTTACTAACGGTTCGGAATGCCTTAGCTATCAGGATAAGCGCACGTCTTTGTGATGATATCAGTTTGCGATTTGTGTGTACCTTCCTTGTGGCCCACCCCCAGGTGCCACAGGCATAAGTCATAATAGGCAAGTATATCCCATCGTAAATGATTGACATTGCATTTGAGGTCAATCCCCAGTTATTTTTCGCCACCTGGGCGTAGGACTGCAGGATAAGCCCAGTGCGGTTCGTTATATGCTCTACGTGTTTGTCCCAAGACAACCTAAAATCCAAGTTTACACCGAGATATTTGAGGGTCTCTTTTACCTTTATGATTTTACCGTTCATCTTGAGGTGTGGCGGACGCCGATAGAGGTTAGCTTGTCTAGGTCTGTTGAAAACTATTCCTCTAGTTTTGTTGGGGTTAAACCTCAATTTGTGTTCCTCTCCCCAGCTATAGATGTGTTGAAGCATAGTATTTCCTCTGTTTTCGAGGTCAGCTCTGGACCTGCCCCCCATAAGCAGCATGACGTCGTCGGCATAAGCAAAGCATTTTGAATGTCCAAAATCCTTCTCTAAAAATGCATTAAAGGTCACATTCCACAGCAAGGGTCCGCAAACAGACCCCTGTGGGCATCCTCTGGTAATGATTTTGGTAACATGGTGCNTTTTGTTGACCTATTTATATCTAATTTAGGCATTGGTCTTTCTCTTTTAATAATGTTTTCTTTTTCATTATAAGGTCTCGAGCCAAAACTCTTTGAAATAAATTTTCAATATCGCAATTACATTCTAATAGCTATAAGGGCTAAAATTAAAAATAAAATTATAAAAACTTACTTGTTAAAATAAAATGTGTGATCGATATACAATTATACATACCTGGTACAAAATATTCGATTGTATGAATATAGTTTTGTGAAGAAACGTACATACAGCATAAGATATTTTTCACTTTTTAAATATTAAAACAATCCACTTAGTTAAAAGTGCTCCCTATTAGTGACTCGTGGATGAAATCAGAGACGATCTTGGTAGGTGTGCGGTGCGCGCATGCGTGCCAAATCCCGAGGGTGCCGATACCGGTTAATGTCTCTTTTGTTCATCACTAGTATATCTCAAAGGACGCGACAGGGTTGTTGTAAATTTTAAACGTTTCTCGTCGTAGCTGTAAAAATCTAAATACGTTAAACTTAATAGATTGTCCGTCTTTTGTTTTCTAACTAATTCGTTTTAGGACCAGGTGTTGTCCACGGAAATTTCCAAAATTTACAACTTTTCGGTCACTTTCGTCGAACTGGAAAAATTTCTGTCTTTATCACATCTAATACAGTATTTCGAAGAACTCGGTCCCCACTGTACTCGGCTATAAATTGGTTCGGTTAAGCTTTTCGGCTCTTTCGTCAGGGTTATGTTTACGTCCCCAATTCCTTAATCGCTTAATTATTTAATTACTTCTTAAGTAGAAATAAGTCGGAACCAGTTACTTTGTACTCGAATATTTGTAGTCTCGGGAAAAAAATGGAAGGACAAATTTTTATGACAAACGGATACATAAATCGTAAATTTAAGGAAAATAAATTCTAGAGCTTTTTCCGTAGCTGGTGCATCTCTCTCATTCATTAAATTTAGTTGTAAATGATGCTACCAAAGTAACGGTTAATTTTTTAACATTGTATTGATACAAGAATTGTACACGTTTTTTCTACATCCCCTTAGAGATGGGACAGACGAAATCGTAATATCACCGGTTTAACATCGAAATCCGTGAGTAATATAAAATCGGAGAGCGGAATAAATATATCAAATATTTTAACGGATTTTTTAAAACTCCTGTAAACTATACAGAAAACTATCGTAAAAACATACCACTAAATTCTTATCGGTTGGATTAAGTTATAAATCTACTCGTTATTCGCGCAATCGGCCAAATATCGAGCGGGCGGGCGGCTACAGCCCGTAACCGGTCCCGGATAGAATTGGAAGCGGTGAAATGTGTAGCATCAACTCGAGGTCGTAGGCTTCCACCGGCTAAACCGGGTGAGGTTGGTGCTCTGTAAAGCGCGTGCGCGAATCTGGCTTTTTTGGAATCTGACAATACAGAGATTCCACTCCGCCACTAATATTTACAGTGACCATACGTCCTTTATTTAAGAGGACAGTCCTTTATTTCACTGCTCTGTCCTCTAACTTTATTTATTTTATAAAATAGGCATTTTGTCCTTTATTTTATAAATTCAATGCAAAGTTTAAAAACTTTTTTAATAATATATTGAACAAGTTAGTTTCGTGTACGCCATTGCGATCAGTGTTGTCATCATGTCAATACGTTGCTACATAGAACGCGGTAGTGCAGTGTCGCCAACCGAACGGCCCTTTGACAGTACCAAGGGGCGGACACTCTTATGAGGATTTTTGTGATAGTTTTTTAACTTTCTGGTTGGTGGATGATACACTTGGAGCGTTGGTGAGCATTCGTCGATACTTGTCGACAATCTTCGGGGGCTCGAGTATGTGACATATTTACTGTTAATGTGCTAAATAATTGGGACATGTGTTTTATTGAAATAGAGGTGTTTGAATGGGTCACATTACTCAAAATCCCTTTGTGGGTGAAAGTAGAGGAAAGCTAGATTTTTATTTCGAATCATTGGTCTGTAAATATACTCGACAGTGAATTATTTGATAAAGTTTTGTTTGTAAAAAAATATGTTACAAACGAAAAGATTGACGAATGGCGACAGAATAACAAGGCCTGCCATCAAAAGTGGGTTGAGATTTTTGAACATTTTACAGCAAAAAATTTGCTTTAAAAAACATTTGTAAAATCGTAGAATTTTCTTTGTCTCCCTGGATCTAATGCATTGTCGAACGAATATTTTCATTGGTGAATAATATGTGGACGAATGAAAAAACCCAGTTAAAAGTAAGCGCATTATTTCTGTCAAATACAACTTTCAAATAAACTGTATAGAATTTTATGACGTTTTAAAGCGTGAACCAGTGCTATTAAAACAAAAATTAATTTTACTGAAAAGTATCAAAATTAATGTTATTTGAATTTTTACAATGTGTATGTATGTGTAATAAATNCAGCTATAGATGTGTTGAAGCATAGTATTTCCTCTGTTTTCGAGGTCAGCTCTGGACCTGCCCCCCATAAGCAGCATGACGTCGTCGGCATAAGCAAAGCATTTTGAATGTCCAAAATCCTTCTCTAAAAATGCATTAAAGGTCACATTCCACAGCACATTAAAGGTCACATTCCTTCCAATTACATTCCGAAGAAAATATATCAATTGTAGGAAGAATGCGAATGAAAGAACGGAACGAACAGCTCTTGACTTATTTTACTGGCACGTGGCTGAGCAGAAAATGAAAAAATTGGTGCACTATTATTCTCTGACTGTTCAATTTTGTCAGAATTTACATATTTTTTTCTTTCAATATATTTTACAAATTCGACTTTTGACCAACTACTTCAGTCACTGTGCGCCGTTTAGAAAAATCATTATAAAAATTTTAATTCGCAACAAATCTGAGTTTTTGTAATTCCGAGTAACATTTTGAGTAAAATTCATTTGTTTCCATGCAATTTTATCCGTATGAGCATAAAATTAAGCAGTAAAACTAAATTAACCCTATGGGAAACCTCCGTGAACTTTGACCTATCGACCCAGAAGTTTCGTCCGCACCTCACTAATAATCAGAAAGGCGCAGGTTTAAAATTTCAGCTTTCTAGACCCAGTAGTTTTCTCTCTACCGGCGTTTGCATTCCCGTGGTGATTTTTACGCTTTTCGATTGCTTATATTTCGGCAACCGCTTTATACAAAATCTCGAAATTTTGCACACTAAGAGAACAATTGTCTTTCGAACGAGCTACTCCGAAACTCCATTACTTCGGGTGTTTGGGGCGAAAAAATCGGCAACCCTGATTCCTGTATATGTAGTCTGTCAGTGACTGTTTTACTTGCCAAGTAATATAAAATTATTTATAGACTAGCGGATGAGCCCGGCGTTGCTCGGGCAAAAAATAACAACAGCAAAGATTAAGATTATAAGATTATTCTTTACTTCTAACCATTCTACTATATTATATTATAGTATTTGATTTACAAAGGTTATCCTACGTAAGAGTTTGTCACACCGAGTGCCCACATTTAAAAAATTTTTAAATTGTGTACAGTAGGAGAATAAAAGCTTTTTAAAACGTGTTAGATTGATCATTCGGTGTGATAAACTCTTACGTAAGATAACCTTTATAGTTACATAGCCGATCTTACCCGTTTTCATCGGGTGCAAAAATTAGAATCTCTCCTCCCAGGCTAATTAGAAAAGTTTTAGATGGGTCTAAAACAGGGGTCGGCAACCTGCGGCTCGCGAGCCACATGTGGCTCTTTGGATGTGAAGCTGCGGCTCTTTAGTTCCATACGCAAATATTATTTATTTTATGAAAAAAAAATTTTAAATTGTTCTGAATCGATTAACGAGGATTAGGCACTGATTCTATCTCTCAGCCACTTGTACTCGCTTTTCACCACACCCCTCCCCGTGACACGCGTCGTCACTATCGTCAGTCCGTCGGAAGCTCTCGAATGACGCCGTCATCGGATGTTTCTATTATCTAATTTGTTGTGAAAAACACTACTTATATATGAATAAATAGATTAGTTTTTTTTATCAAAAAACTTTATTTATGAGAGTAGTATTTATTGTTGGCAAGAAAAAATTTTGTGGCTCTTTAAAAAGTTTGAAATTTTGTAAATTGTAATTTTGGCTCTTCCGACTCAAAAGGTTGCCGACCCCTTGTCTAAAAACATGTTCGATTACCCTCAAAAACGCCAAAGACCTGGTCTAAAATAGTACAGTAAAAGCCGAGTTTTTCGAAATGATCCTTAACTCTCTCCCTCGTAGGGGTTTCCAAAAGTTCCTTCTTAATTTAATGTGCATTCTCCTGGCATACCCTACTAAACAGTCAAAAAGCGCAAAAAACCGAATCTAAAATAGTACAGTAGAACCAGTTCTTCAGGTTAAGACTTAATTCTCTCCCTCTCTCCCACGGGGAGAATTTCGAAAAATCCCTTCTTAGTGTAGTTCTTGTGACATACCCTAACTGTGTACCAAATTTCAACTTTCAACTCCTAACCGTTTGGGCTCTGCGCATTATTATTATTATTATCATTATCAACCCATTTCGATTATATACATACATTCTCTTTATGTACCTTAATAACTTATGAAAAGATTGTAAAAGCTTAAAGGTTCCTTCGATAGGTGAGATAATAAATCCGAATTTCTCGGCCAACTATCAAAAACGGGGCACGTTCGTAATTTGGATAAATTGCAAAGAAGTTTTTCGCTCAATAAAAACTATTGTCGACAAAAATTGCATCGTTACTAACATCAACACCAACTTACCAATACGTTCCAATACAATTAGTGTATGAGTTGGTTAATCCGGCATCGGTGGTAGACTAGATGGATTATCGGATGCCGGTTAACGAATTTCTACTGTATTAATTTTCTTGGGCTATAACACTACATGAAAATTCTTTATTTGAGAAAATAATTTCTAAACAATCAAAAGTCCGAAAATTTAATTTTATGACTGAATTAATACGAAAGAACTGGACGGAGTGCGTGAGATGTATTATTTTATTTATTTATTTATTTATACCTTCAGTTATTAATGCTACCATGTTTCCCCGAAAATAAGACAGTGTCTTATATTAATTTTTGCTCTGAAAAATGCGCTAGGTCTTATTTTCTGCGGATGTCTTATTTTCGGGGAAACACGGTATACACTAGACATAAATATAGCGTAATTATAGAAAGAGTTCGAATAACCATACACAAACATATAGGTCTATAACTATAGTCTATTTAATTAATTAAAGCTCAAAAATACTCTAGAAATTCAAACATTGTTATAAATTTATGAAAGAATATTATTATTAGCAGTTATAAATTATTGTTAAACAAAGTTTATTTACAAGAGAAATTCACTTGTACTAAATAATACGTGTACACGTTTCAACGTTAACGTGACAAAACTTCAAAGTTCGAATAACTGTTACATCATGGATTGACAATTAACAGATAAATTACGTAAAACGATAGTCTTAAAATAGTTCAGTTATTACAAAACATGATTTTCTGTTAATTGTATTTCCAACAAAAATAAATACTGTATACTAAAACCTCCATTAACGGGCACTCCCGAATAGCGGACACCTCAATTTAACGGACATTTTTACAATCCCAGGTCCCTTCAACTAGCACATTTATTAGGCTATATTTACCTGTAAATAGTGGACGCTGTCGTCCACAACTAACCTTAGAAAACCATAATATTCCGTCTTCAATGTTTTGAAACAATTAATTACGTACGAAATATTTTAAAACGAAAACAAAGAATCGGTTGAAATGCTCTTTCACACCACGAATTTTGATCGTAGGAGTCAAATAAAGACTGGCTTAAAACAGGAATAGGGAGCAGGTTATAAGAAGTTCAACAATATTTTTTATCAGTCAGAGGGGTTTATTCTGGTTAAAGTGGTCGACAAATCGCCTCGATAACACGACCTTTAAACTTTAATCAAACAAACGCTGTTGTCGAAACCGTTTAACAGCGTTTTGGTGGCTAAAGTGTAATTTTTAATAAACCAGTTACTGAAAAAAGCAAAAAAAAAGTTCGAAAAGTTACACCTACTCCATAACTAGAAAGCAGACAAATCCCTGCACCGATTTTTATTACTCGGTTAGATGGTAAAAGACGTTATAAATGTAACAATTCCAAATATATTTACCACCCCTTAAAGTGATAGCAATTCGCCTTTGTAACTCGACATTCGAACGATATTTTTACAGCTGAAAATATAAATGATATAGCACATACATATTTTAATTGTATGTGCTATACAGTATATACTTTTTGGTATATTCACATTTCTAATGCAAATTTGATGTTTTTGTAATCCATCGTGTTCTTCACTAGGCCTATATAATGATTAGGTTAGAATACAATATGGCCGCCGGCATATACAGTAGAGCGTCGATTTTCCGAAGGTCAATCATCCGAAAAAATTCCAGTGGGCAAATTTAAATTTTCGCCAGTGCTGTGGCGCTTCAATCTTTGCCTGTCTTGGGCTACTCAAATATTTTATGTTTTTGATACTAAATTAACATCTGAAGTATAATTTTTTATTGTTTTTATATTTTTCAATATATTTATTTTGTTTGTAGAAAATAAAAAAATAATTTTTAACGATACAATAGTCTTCGTTAGGCTTAACATCGACTAAACATCAACACGAAGCGACACGCAACGAAGAAAAATTTCAACACGGGATAAATTAATATATTTTTTCGTACATAATTGGTTATTCGAAAAATAAGTTATCCGAACAACCCCAGTCCCCAATTGATTCGGATAAACAACGCTCTACTGTATCTCCAAATAGCGATTCCGACGGTGTCCGCTATTCAGAGATTATACTGTAATTCATTTTTAACTAGTATTTCCCTATTTTAAAAAAATCCTGGAATATGATATACAAAACACACAGAAGCACACACAACTTGAAGCTAACAGAGGACACGTTGTGTTTTAAGTACACTTTTCTGTGCCAACTAAAACTTTTGGTAAGGTTCTAGCTCTGAATGAGACGGTGCCGATCATCGTCGATGTGTCGAGCTTCGAAACCTGACCAAAGACCAAAGAACCACTGTCGTAAACGTGCCCGATCGCGCGATGCTCGCCCAAACTTTTGATGACGTCACTTCCGGATATATTCGCGCCACGAGTTTATTCGCCTGGCCAACGAATTTGAACGAAAAAACATGGCGCCGCGGATAATGATCCTGTTTTTAAACATTAAAATATTTCATTACTCATTCAAGATCTGTAGCCCGCAACATTTAAGTGTGGAGGCCGAGGGGGGAGAAATAAAAAAATCTCAATGAACGATAATATATGATATATATCGTTATCGTCTCCCTTACCGTTTGGATTGCCGAGCGGTAACAATCAACGCCATGTGGAAGCAGTTGAGTCACAGAAAGATGCTTCGAAAGTAGCTTACAAGATTTCCGCGATCTTGGAAGTTCTGCGGCGGCTGCGGCCTCTGGGTCTTCCCCTCCTTTCCAAGATAGTCCCATTTGAAGAAGTGTCCCTTGTTCGCGAATGAACCGTTCCATCACGTCTCGACGACTCCGGGACGATGCGGTTGACTTCCGTTGAGGAAAAGATGTCGATCCGAGGTCGGAAGATGGAGATGAAGATGGGCGCGAGACACACACACTACAATAGATCCGTCACTTGGAACTTTCGGGAGAAGAAGCCGTCGCGTCCTTGAATTTCCGGGGTTTTATCCGTTTTCTCTCGGATTCCCCTTTCCGATTGGTCTCTCCTCGTCACCCGAAGACAATTCGATACCTTTCGGGGCGCGGGAGAGGTCAAAATCGAAGTTTAATTCGATCTCCAACCGGAAATGGTCGACGGACTTACATTCTTCTATTGTTTAGAAGTTAGCGTCGCGTTTTCATAAAATAAAAATCTATTTCTAATTACTATATTATTTTCTCTAAAACAATTATTTTAACGCGAATTTTAGTGAGGGTTCGGACCTGTCCAGAGCCTCACATAAGGTCTGCCAATGGCATCCCAACTGTATTTTTTCAGAAGAAATTTAACACGAAATACATTAAAAAAACCTCGTCTTTTCTAGAAAAGTAACGTTATTATTAATGATATTAAGTATATGTAAAGTTGCCCTGAAATAATGCTATTGTACGAAGCCGCCCAAAGATTCGTTGGGGTATAACTGTCGTTTACAATCTTAAGAAATACCACTTTTGACGGGTAAAGGAATGACACTAGTTGTTTTGTTAAGCATCTGGCAGCACTGACACCGACCAAATTAATCGTGGCAAATTCACAATTCGCCAATCAAAAATGTAATTAAAGGTTTTAATATAAGATTGTAAAGAACGAATAACAAAAAGTCTACGGACTATTTATTTCTCAATCGAACCTCTGATGGCCAGTTTGTCTCGGACATGTCAGGCTTCGACCCTCTCATTTTTCTTTTTGTTTGTTTAAAATATATTCTGATTTCGGTGACTCGACTCGGGTTATCGTCAGTTGTGACGTCACCGGTGACGACCTTATAAATTCAACCAGCAAGTTTGACAATTTTGTAAAAATAAAACTTAACCATCGTTTCACTCATTTGCGCCATTTATTGTTGCTCAATTTCTTTATACAGCAGCTAGAAAAAAATGCTTTTAATTTACGATGCTTGAAAAAATCTATAATCGATAACTGAGGTACCTTCCAGTTCCAAATTTTCAATTACGCCAGTGGCGTGCCGTGACATTTGATGATAGGGAAGCTGTTTTTGTAACAAGCCGACTTCCAGGGGCAATCAGCCAGCGACGGTCTAGGGTCCCATTCGTAATCGTTTGTTCGATAAGCCAGTAAAAAGCGTAGACTTTTCTAAATGTATTTTTAATTAATAGATTATCTAACGCACTTAATAAATAAGCGAGTTCAATATAATTAACTCTCTTATATTAGATTTAATAGATTCTCTACGCCCTCTAAATGCCAATTCTCGTTTTGATAACATCTACTAATTAAAATATAATATATCTATTAGCCGTAACTATCTCGTTATAATTTTCAATCTTTATTTTATATTGTGTACTAATGTTAAATTCTATTCTATTTTGATTTCCAAATTGCTTCAATTTTACGAAAGAATCGATG